>NW_026610624.1:0-208000 GCF_029499605.1 Hyla sarda
CAACACCTCAAGACATGTAACAAGGGGTACAGTGAGCCTTTACACCCCACAGGTGTTTGACAAATTTCTGCTAAAGTTGAACGTGAAAATCAAAACTTTGATTTTTTTTCATTAAAATGCTGGTGTTACCCCAAATTTTTCTTTTTGACAGGGGGTAATAGGAGAAAAAGCCTCCCAAAATTTTAACCCCGTTTCTTCTGAGTATAGAAATACCCCACATGTGGATGTAAAGTGCTCTGCTGGCAAACTTCTCAGAAGAGAAGGAGCACCATTGGGCTTTTGGAGAGAGAATTTGTTTGGAATAGAAGTCGGGGACCATGTGCGTTTACAAAGCCCCCATGGTGCCAGAACAGTGGACCTCCCCCACATGTGACCTAATTTTGGAAACTACACCCCTCACAGATTGTAATAAGGGGTGCAGTGAGCATTTACACCTCACTATCGTTTGACAGATCTTTGGGACAGTGGGCTGTGCAAATGGAAAATTTCATTTTTACGAAAAAAATTCAAAAAATCTGTCAGACACCTGTGGGGTGTAAACTCTCACTGCAACCCTTTTTACATTCTGTGAGGGGTGTTGTTTCCAAAATAGGCTCACATGTGGGGGGTCCACTTTTTCCTGCAGCATGAGGGTTTTATAGACGCACATGGCCTTTAATTCCAGACACATTCTCTCTCCAAAAGCCCAGTGGCGCTATTTCTCTTCTGAGTATTGTAGTTTGCCCGCAGAGCACTTTACATCCATATATGGGGTATTTATATACTCAGAAGAAATGGGGTTACAAACTTTGGGGGCTTTTTTTCCTATTACTCCTTGTGAAAATGTACACACACTGTACCCATAATAATAATAATACTGCCACACACTGTTTTTTTTTTATTTCAGATGAATCCCACCCCTGCACTGTCCTCCACCTCCAGACCCCTCTGTCCTTCGCCCCCTCCAGATTCCTATGCCCCCTCCCTTGGCCAGACCCCTTTGTCTGCCTCCTCCTCCAGACTCCTCTTTTCTCCTCCTCCAGATGACTTTGTCCACCTCCTCCTCCAGAGCTCTTTGTTCTCCTCCTGCAGATTCCTCTGCCCCCACCTCCTCCAGACCCCTCTGTCTGCCACCTCCAGACTCCTCTGTCTGCTTCATCTAAACTGCTTAGTCTTTCCCCAGGCTCCTCTTTCCTCCTCCAGATTCCTCTGTCCTCCTCCTCCAGATGATTCATGATAGATGTGTATATGACTGGTATATGTATGACAGACAGTCATACACAAATTCATACGCACACACACACCTATCATACATATATCATTACGTACACACATCGTACATAAATCTATCCTACATTCATACTTGCATACATCTATCATACATACTTGCATACATCTTACATGCATACATACATCTATCATGCATGCACACATCTATCATACATGCATGTATACATCTATCATACATACACACATCTATCATACATACATACATACATACATCTATTATACATACAAACATATATCATAGACCATCTATCATACATATATACATGCATGCATTCGTCTATTATACATACACACATCTACCATACATGCATACATACATCTGTCATGCATACATCTATAATACATACCCACATGACAGCTCTATCATGCCATCACCTGGAGATCACCACCACTCATCAGGGTCCAGGGATCAGGTTGGAGACAGCGCTGAATAAGCTGGCCATCACTCCTTGCCCTCACTTGGCGCTGGTGTGATTTGTCCAGGACGCAATTAATTTTATTACACCGACAGTTGCAGGCTAGGGGCAGGCATGCGTGCCTGGTCAGGGAACTTCTGCTCCCAACAGCCTCAGCAGCTGCCCGATCTCATGGGACTTGGGGTCCGGTGTGAACCACTGCTGTCTTAAAGCAGCGGTTGTAATATTTATTTTAAAAAATGTAAGGAAAAAAAATAAAAACTCCGATCTGAGACCTTGGGCTATAGCCCCGTTAGACCCCCCCCCCAGCAACACCCCTGTTGGTTGTACATAAAAAAAATGATGTAAAATATAAAAATGTAAAATAAAAAAAATGAATATATAATCACCATATAAAATGGTATCCTGACACCACAAATTAGTCAATATATCCATACTGTAATTATAGAGTATTTTTGCGCTGGAACCTATTTGGGTACCACTATGTGAGGAAGAGCGTGCTTATAATACTATCTCCGGCACAAGGACGCTGCTACAAAGTATCGCATTGGCTCTCCACAAGCACTTACACCCTCTCTGCTGCCTGATCTCCGCTCCCAACATTGGGCTGGACGCAGAACTGTGCCATTCAGCTGGCATCTCAGTGCAACTAAGCCACGAGCGGAGAAACGTCACTTACAGTCCTTAGGGCCCATCCAGAGGACTTCTTGTGACTGCAGGTAATATTCATCATTGTGGCCGGGTACATCCCGTGCCAACCTACACAGAAGCATTGTCTGACATTCACGCAGATGGGTTTTCACCATAAGGACACAGACAGACTTTAGGAGACCCTTGTTGGTTTCTCTCTTTTTTTTGCCCTCACTAAATTCTCTGATTTAAATGATTACTGTATGGACATATATTGACTAATTTATGGTGTCAGGATTTCATTTCATATGGTGATTATATATGCATTTTTTATTTCACTCCCTGTATGTTAGTCTGTTCAGAATTTAGTGTAATATATCTTTTTAATAATTAGCATACAATAAAATTATTTATTTTATGTACAACCAATGATATCCCTAGTCTTCAATCAATTCTATACCTTGAGGTCTGTTTCTATATATATATAAATATATATATATAGAGAGAGAGAGAGAAATGGTGTGGTACTGACCACTGCATAGGTTAGGTCTCCCAATATTAATCAGAAAGAATAGTGGTTGAGGGAACCTTTAAAATATTAGTTTTTAATTATAATTAAAAACTAATATAAAAACTAAAACGAATATTTTAAAGGTTCCCTCAACCACTATTCTTTCTATATATATATATATATATATATATATATATATATATATATATATATACATACATACAGTGGTCCCTCAATATATGATGGTAATTGGTTCCGGGAGGACCATTGTATGTTGAAACCATCATATGTTGAGTACATATCTCTATGGAAAACTGGTAATTGGTTCCTGAGTCAATAAAATTTCAACCCAAAGTAAGTAAAAATAACCACACAAAGTACCGATAAACCAGAAAAAAAAAAGAGGGTTTTGTACAGGGTGAATCCAGTTGTTGCAAAACTACAGCTCTCAGCATGCCCAGATGCTCTCTATTTTTACAACACAAGGATGCACCCTGGTAGGTAAACAGTGAGGTATGCCAGGGACTTAGGTAGCCAGGGATGCACAGTTTTTGTGCCACCAATTCTACCTTGTAATGACATCAGTCATTTTACACAAAAATCAACGGGGAAACGGAAAAGAAAAATCATTGTGAGACAAAATTGAAGAAAAAAAAACAAAATTTTGTCACTTTTGGGGGCTTCTGTTTCTACGCAGTGCATTTTTCAGTAAAAATGACACCTTATCTTTATTCTGTAGGTCCCTACGATTAAAATGATACCCTACTTATGTAGGTTTGATTTTGTCGTACTTCTGGAAAAATTCATAACTACAAGCAGGAAAATTTATACGTTTAATATTCCTCTTCTGACCCCTATAACTTTTTTTTATTTTTCCATGTATGGGCCGGTATGAGGGCTTTTTTTTGCGCCATGATCTGAAGTTTTTAGCGGTACCATTTTTTTTTTATTGGACTTTTAATCGCTTTTTATACATTTTTTTATGATATAAAAAGTGACCAAAAAAAAGCAATTTTTTTACATGTATGCCATTGACCATGCAATTTAATTAATGATATATTTTTTATAGGTCGGACATTTACGCACGCGACGATACCATAAATGTTTACTTTTTATTATGTTTATGTACATTTTTTATATGGAATTTGGGAAAAGGGGGGTGATTTAAACTTTTAATAAGGACGGGGTTAATGTGTGTGTTTTTAGACTTTCTATTTTTTTTTACACTTTTAGTCCTTTTTTTTTACACTTTTAGGAGGAATCATTAGATTCCACATACAGATCATTATGGTTGGATAGAACCATATTGATCAGTGTGATCTGTGCTCTATTGATAAAGCCTGGCCCAGCCAGGCTTTATCATTCAGAGCAAAGCAGCCAGCATGGAAGCAAAGGTAAGCCCTCCGGCTACCTCCACAGTGGATCGCCCCCCCCCCCCCCCCGCAATCGTGCTGCGGGGGGGGGGGGGGGGTGGCAAGCGATCAACCCCACTGGACCACCAGGGAGTGTTAAAAGTTTCCTTTAGACACCGCTGTCAGCTTTGACAACGTATGTCGAGGCCATCGTATCTCGAGGGGTTACTGTATATATATCCTTTTTGGGGTATATATTTTATCTGTTTGGTTTTCGTTGGCACTGCAGGAATAGTAAATCACAGTACCTTGGTATAGATAATTACCGTATTTATTGGCGTATAACACGCACGGGCGTATAACACGCACCCCCATTTTAACAGGGAAGTTTAAGCAAAAAATAAATAAAATGTAAAATAAATGACTTGGATTAAATGCCACATCATCCCCCCAACTTCGTTTTCTTCTGCACCACAGTTTGGTCCCGTCCCCTCCAGCGCCCCATCATTCCTTCCTTTTTATCAGTCCCTGTGCCACATTTACCCCTCTCATCACCACCACCCATGTCTCATCATCCCCCCATGTCTCATCATTTCCCCCTGTCATAAGATCACCACTAGCCATACAGACATTAAGCATTTAGTGCCTCCCCCACCATCATTTCCCCATGTCTCATCATCCCCCACCCTGTCTCATCATGTCCCCCATCATTCCCCCCTCATCATTTCCCCCACGTCTCATCATCCCCCACCCTTGCTCATCATGTCCCCCATCAATCCCACTTCATCATTTTCCCCTGTCTCCTCATCCCCCACCCTGTCTCATCATGTCCCCCATCATTCCCCCCTCATCATCCCTCCACCCTGTCTCATCATTCCCCCACCCTGTCTCATCATTCCCCCCATCATTTCCCCCTCATCATCCCCCCACCCTGTCTCATCATGCCCCCATCATTCCCCCCTCATCATTTCCCCCTGTCTCATCACCCCCCCCAACCCGTCTCATCATCCCCCCATAATTTCCCCCTCCTTCATCATTTCCCCGTGTCTCATCATCCCCCCAACCTGTCTCATCATCCCCCCATCATTTCCCCCTTCCTCATCATTTCCCCCTGTCTCATCATCCCCCCACCCTGTCTCATCATCCAGCCATCATGTTCCTCCTATGCTGTTCTTCCCCTCCCTCATCATTCCCCCTTTTCCCTGTTTTTCATATTTTTTAAAATTTTCCTTACCTGGCTGGGCTTCGGCTGTCTTGCGGGCTGCGGACAGTGAAGCAGATGAATGACGTCCTCTCCCGACTCCTCTGCGCGGCATCATCAGTGACATCACTTTTCATTTCCTGAAAATGCCACTAGTCAGAGTTCGGAGTGTGGCGACTACAGGAAACAAAAAGTGATGTCTCTGATGCCGCGCAGAGAAGCCGGGAGAGGACGTCATTCATCTGCTTCCCTGACTGCAGCCCGCAAGACCCCCCACCTGACCTGGCCTACCGAAGCGCAGCCAGGTAAGGAAAATAAAAAAAACTATAAAAAGCAGGGAAATGGGGGAATGATGAGGGAGGGGGAGGCAAGAAAAATTAAAAGTAAAACTGTCACTTTGTTTTCTCCTGCACTATCCACAGGTACTGGTCGATAGTGCGGGAGACGTTGATTAAAATGAGCCCTACCTTGTCCGGATCTGCGCCACCGTTCTCCCGCAATTGTAGTTTTATTATGTGTTGAAATCTTCTGTAACTGGCACGGGCGGGGCTTCGGCGCTTAACTGGCACTGACGTCAGCGCCGCTTATGAATATTCATTCCCCCTCCCCCAGTTAGGAGCGGCAAAGAGAGGGAGAACTGGAGGGAGGGGGGATGAATATTCATATGCGGCACTGACAGTGCCAGTTAAGCGCCGAAGCCCCGCCCATGCCAGTTACAGGAAGATTCCAACACATAATAAAACTACATTTGCGGGAGAACGGCGGTGCAGATCCGGACAAGGTAGGGCTCATTTTAATCAGCATCTCCCGCACTATCCACCAGTACCTGTCGATAGTGCGGGAGAAAACAAGTGACAGTTTTCCAGAGCGGGGAGGAGACACCCCTGGTCACTGATTTAAAGTGGCCGCAGCCGTGCTTCTAATACTTAACAAGCAGCTGCTGCTGCGGCCGTTTTAAATCAGTGACCAGAAGATTTATTGGCGTATAACACGCAGGCAGGCTTTTTGCCTTAAATTTAAGTTTTAAAAGTGCATGTTATACGCCGATAAATACGGTATACATATCCTTTTTGGGGTATATATTATATCTGTTTGGTTTTCCTTGGCACTACAGGAATAATGTATCACAGTACCTCGGTATAGATACCGTATTTATCGGGGTATACCACGCACCGGCCTATAACACGCACCCTCATTTTACCAAGGATATTTGGGTAAAAAAAGTTTTTTACCCAAATATCCATGGTAAAATGAGGGTGCGTGTGTGCGCGTGTATACCCCAATACATCCCCAGGAAAGGCAGGGGGAGAGAGGCCGTCGCTGCCCGCTTCTCTCCCCCTGCCTTTCCTGGGGTCTAGAACCGTGCTGCCGGCCCTTCTCTCCCCCTGGCTATCGGCGCCGCTGCCCGTTCTGTCCCCCTGACTATCGGTACCGGCGCCCCATTGCCGGCGCCGATAGCCAGGGGGAGAGAAGCGGCACTGATAGCCAGGGGGAGAGAAGGGGCAGCGGCACCCATTGCCGGCGCCGCTGCCCCGTTGCCTCCCCCCATCCCCGGTGGCATAATTACCTGGGTCGGGTCCGCGCTGCTGCAGGCCTCCGGCGTGCGTCCCCTGCTTCGTTGCTATGCACGGCGCGGCGCACTGACGTCATGCGCCACGCCGTGCAGCGCATAGCAACGACGAACGGGACGCACGCTGGAGGCCTACAGCAGCGCGGACCCGACCCAGGTAATTATGCCACCGGGGATGGGGGGGGGGGCAGCGGCGCCGGCAATGGGTGCCGCTGCCCATTCTCTCCCCCTGGCTATCGGCATTGGTACCGATAGTCAGGGGGACAGAACGGGCAGCTGCGCCGATAGCCAGGGGGTGAGAAGGGCTGGCAGCAGGGCTCTAGACCCCAGGGAAGGCAGGGGGAGAGAAGCGGGAAGCGACGGCCTCTCTCCCCCTGCCTTTCCTGGGGCGGTATCGGCGTATAACACGCACCTAGACTTTAGGCTAAAAATTTTAGCCTAAAAAGTGCGTGTTATACGCCGATAAATACGGTAATTAATACAGTGCGAACCCCCCTAAGTTTTTTTTAATTTTCTTTGCAATATCATACTAGTGCAGTGTATTATTATATGAGCTATCAATCGATCGCTGCTTAAAGTCCATTAAAGGGGTACTCCACCGCAAACATCTTATCCTTATCGACAGTCATCGGGCACGAAGTGGAGTTCGCTCCATGTGCTGAATGACAGGGTGCCGCGCCGGAGATTGCGGGGGTCCCTAGCATTAGATAGCGGATAAGATGTTTGCGGCTGAGTACCCCTTTAATAAGAATAGTTAAAAACTAAAAAACAAAACAAAGTTAATAAAATAATAATAAAAAGAATAAATAAAATAAAACACCTCCACAAAATCATTTCTTTAAAAACATTTTTGAATCAAATATTAAATTTAGAAAAATATATATATTTATATATATAGGTATATATGTAAATATATATATATATATATATATATATATATGTATATATATATATATATATATATATATATATATATTTATATATATATATATATATATATACATGCTCCCAAAAAATCATATCCTCAAAAAAAAAACTGACAATTGCCATAACCATACACTGCCTCAGCATAATACTGAGAGGCATAATGCACTGTAGAAGAAATGATCAGCTCATTGATTAGAGTTTGATTTGTTATGGAAATATGGGTAAAAAATAAAATAAAAAGAAAAGATAAAATAAAAGTTTCATAAAATGTTTTTATGACCCCTCCCCCACAAAAAAGATACAGAAAGGCAGAAATGTTATGGAGAGAAAGAAAGAAATAAAAATAATAATTTTGCTCCAAATATAAAATTATAAAAAAAAGGGAAAAAATACCCAAAAAATAAAACAAAACAAAAAAAATATAAAACTGACTAAAGCCATGACAATTCATAGCCTATAAACTTAATGCTGAAAAGCATAATACACTGCACTTTAATTCCAGTGCAGTGTAACATATGAGCGATCAGAAGATCACTCTTAATTGTTCTCTTTAAAAAAAATTTAAGGGCTATGTTCACACTCAGGAATTTTAATCTGGAATAATTATGGATGAAAATTCCACTGGATCATTGTCATCCTCATAGATGGCAATGTATTCTGCACAGATTACATCTAAGCAAAGTTAAAAATAAAGAACAAACAATTTATACAACCATCAACCCCTTCACCCGCAAAATATATATATTTATGGAAAACAAAACCAAAAGATATTAACCCCTTAACGACGCAGGACGTATATTTACGTCCTGCGCCGGCTCCCGCGATATGAGGCGGGATCGCGCCGCGATCCCGCACCATATCGCGTCGGTCCCGGCACTCATCAACGGCCGGGACCCGCGGCTAATACCACACATCGCCGATCGCGCCGATGTGCGGTATTAACCCTTTAGAAGCGGCGGTCAAAGCTGACCGCCGCTTTTAAAGTGAAAGTGACCCGGCTGCTCAGTCGGGCTGTTCGGGACCGCCGCGGTGAAATCGCGGCGTCCCGAACAGCTTACAGGACACCGGGAGGGCCCTTAACTGCCTCCTCGGTGTCCGATCGGCGAATGACTGCTCCGTGCCTGAGATCCAGGCAGGAGCAGTCAAGTGCCGATAACACTGATCACAGGCGTGTTAATACACGCCTGTGATCTGTGTAAAAGATCAGTGTGTGCAGTGTTATAGGTCCCTATGGGACCTATAACACTGCAAAAAAAAAGTTTAAAAAAGTGTTAATAAAGGTCATTTAACCCCTTCCCTAATAAAAGTTTGAATCACCCCCCTTTTCCCATAAAAAAAATAAAACACTGTAAAAAAAAAAAAATAAACATATGTGGCATCGCCGCGTGCGTAAATGTCCGAACTATAAAAATATATCATTAATTAAACCGCATGGTCAATGGCGTACGCGCAAGAAAATTCCAAAAAAGCGCATTTTTGGTCACTTTTTATTCCATTAAAAAATGAATAAAAAGTGATCAAAAAGTCCGATCACAACAAAAATCATACTGATAAAAACTTCAGATCACGGCGCAAAAAATGAGTCCTCATACCACCCTATACGTGGAAAAATAAAAAATGTTATAGGGGTCAGAAGATAACATTTTTAAACGTATACATTTTCCTGCATGTAGTTATGATTTTTTCCAGAAGTACGACAAAATCAAACCTATATAAGTAGGGTATCATTTTAACCGTATGGACCTACAGAATAATGTTAAGGTGTAATCTTTACAGAAATAGGCACTGCGTAGAAACGGAAGCCCCCAAAAGTTACAAAAGTTACTGCAAAGTAGAATTGGCAATGCAAAAAATAAGCCATAATATGGATTTTTAGGTGGAAAATTAAAAGGGTTATGATTTTTAAAAGGTAAGGAGGAAAAAACGAAAGTGCAAAAACTGAAAAACCCTGGGTCCTTAAGTGGTTAAACACCGTCAGTATAATGTTTGGAGGCATAAAACATTTACAAAAATTATTGAAATGTTTTGTTCCTTTTTCGGATGCAGTTTCATAATTGTGAGAGATAAGTAGTTCTGTCCCTAGAGTGTTATATACATAAGCGTCTGTAGCATGTATCAGGAACATGTTATCATACCTGTGTCTTTTTATAGGTGACTGATGCCCGGTGAGAAGTTGAACGTGACACAGCTGCAAGAAAGGAACCGCGAGACAGGTAATTAATATTTATATTAATTACTGATAACAATCAGGCTAGATGTAACAGCTAGACCTGCAGAGATGTGATAGTCTCTACCTTATACATGAAGATATATGTGCTGTTTATAAGTATATCGTCTATAGACAGCTTCTTTTATAACACAACCATATCTCAGGTACAGAGATTAGGATCATTAATGATCCCCAAACTCTGTTATTCATTTGTAGGAATCCCCTTTTCCAATATTTAATAGAATAGAATCGACTGACCGAAGAGTTTACAAGTTTACTTTAGGGCGTAATACACTGCACTTTAATAGCAGTGCAGTGTATTATAAGAGCGATCTGAACATCACTGTTAAAAATCTTCTTTATAGAAAATAAAAGGCTAGGTTCACACTGAGGAATATCCAGCCGGAATATATACTGCAGGAGGTTCTACGGGTATATTGCCGTCCTCATAGATGGCAATGTATTCTGCACGGATCCTGTCTAAAGAAAGTTAAAAATAAACAATTTATAAAATAACCCCAACCCGAGCCCTACAAAAATATATATGTTTATATGTTGACCACCGCACAAAGTGGCGGCTGACACACTCCCTCAATACAACTCTATGGCAGAGCCGGAGCTCTGCCTTCGGCAATCTCCGGCTCTGCCATAGCGATGTATTGAGGGGGCGTGTCGGCCACCACTTCGTGCCGTGGTCAACACGCCCCCTTCCTGTGGGCTGTCAGGGTCCCGTACAGGAGATTGCGGGGGGGCTTCCAGCGGTCGGACCCCCCACGATCTCTTGTACGGGGCACCGACAGCCCGCAGGAAGGGGGCGTGTTGACCACCGCACAACGTGGCGGCTCTCACGCTCCCTCAATACAACTCTATGGCAGAGCCCGAGCTCTGCCTTCGGCAATCTCCGACTCTGCCATAGTGATGTATTGAGGGGGCGTGTCGGCCGCCGCTTCGTGCGGTGGTCGACACCCACTATCTGGCAAGCGAGCCTGGCACCCATACAAAGAGATCGCGGGGGGCCCCCAGCAGTCAGACCCCCGCGATCTTAAACTTATCCCCTATCCTTAGGATAAGGGATACGTTTTTCACCACTGGACTACCCCTTCAACCATGCCATACTCTTTACTCCTGAATATAACCCTGCCAGAAACTGTGCCCTCTGCCACACACTGTACCCATAATAATAATAAAAATACTGCCACACACTGTTTTTTTATTTATTTCGGTTGAATCCCACCCCTGCACTGTCCTACATCTCCAGACCGTTCTGTCCCTGCCCCCCTTGCCCAGACCCCTTTGTCTGCCTCCTCCTCTAGACCCCTCTGTTCTCCTCCTCCAGACCTCTTTGTTCTCCTCCTGCAGATTCCTCTGCCCCCACCTCCTCCAGACCCCTCTGTCCGCCACCTCCAGACTCCTCTGTCTGCTTCATCCAAACCCCTTAGTCTTTCCCCCGGCCCCTCTTTCCTCCTCCAGATTCCTCTGTCCTCCTCCTCCAGATGATGCATGATAGATGTGTTTATGGCTGGTGTATGTATGACAGACAGTCATACACAAATACATACGCACACCTATCATACATACATATATCATTGCGTACACACATCATACATACATCTATCCTACATTCATACTTGCATACATCTATCATACAAACTTGCATACATCTTATATGCATGCATACATCTATCATGCATGCACACATCTACCATACATGCATGAATACATCTATCATACATACACACATCTATCATACATACTTACATGCATCTATTATACATACAAACATATATCATACAAACATCTATCATACATATATACATGCATGCATACATCTATTATACATACACACACACATCTATCATACATGCATACATACATCTGTCATGCATACATCTATAATACATACCCACATGACACCTCTATCATGCCATCACCTGGAGATCACCACCACTCATCAGGGTCTGGGGATCAGGTCGGAGAGAGCGCTGAATACACTGGCCATCACTCCTTGCCCTCACTTGGCGCTGGTGTGATTTGTCCAGGACGCAATAAATTTTATTACAACGACAGTTGCAGGCTAGGAGCAGGCATGCGTGCCTGCTCAGGGAACATCTGCTCCCAACAGCCTCGGCAGCTGCCCGATCTCGTGGGACTTTGGGTCTGGTGTAAGCCACTGCTGTCTTAAAGCAGCGGCGTTAATATTTTTAAAAAAGAATTTAAGAAAAAAAAAGAAAAACTCCGACCTGAGACCTGGGGCTATAGCCTGTTACCCCCTCCCCCTACCCCCCCCCCCCAACAACACCCCTGTTGGTTGAACATAAAATAAATAATATAAAATATACAAATGTAAAATGAAAAAATGAATATATAATCACCATAGAAAATGGTATCCTGACACCATAAATTAGTCAATATATGTCCATACAGTAATCATAGAGTATTTTTGCGCTGGAACCCCCATATTTGGGTACCACTGTGTGAGGAAGAGCGAGCTTATAATACTATCTCCAGCACGAGAACCCTGATACAAAGTATCGCATTGGCTCTCCGCAATCACTTACACCCTCTCTGCCGCCTGATCTCAGCTCCCAATATTGGGCCGGACGCAGATCCGTGCCAGTCAGCCGGCATCTCAGTGCAACTAAGCCACGAGCGGAGAAATGTCCCTTACCGTCCTGAGGGCCCATCCAGAGGACTTGTGACTGCAGGTAATATTCATCATTGTGGCCGGGTACATGCCGTGCCAACCTACACAGAAGCATTGTCTGACATTCACGCAGACGGGTTTTTACCATAAGGACACAGACGGATTTTGGTGTCAGGATACCAATTCATTTGGTGATTATATATCCATTTTTTATTTTTATGTTATATTTTTATATATCATACTTATTTTTATAGTTCACTCCCTGTATGTTATAAGTCTGCGACAAGGGCCCTGTTCAGACTTTAGTGTAATATATCTTTTTAATAATTAGCATACAATAAAATTATTTATTTTATGTACAGCCAATGATATCTCTAGTCTTCAATCAATTCTATACCTTGAGGTCTGTTTCTATATATATATATATATATATATATATATATATATATATATATATATACCATATTAATCGGCGTATAACATGCACTGGCGTATAACACGCACCCCCATTTTAACACAGAAATTTAAATAAAAAAATAAAATGTAAAATAAATGACCTGGACTAAATGCCACATCATCCACCCAACTTCGTTTTCTTCCACACATCAGTTTGGTCCCGTCCCCTCCAGTGCCACATCATTCCTTCCCTTTTATCAGTCCCTGTGCCACATTTACCCCTCTCATCGCCACCCCCCATGTCTCATCATCCCCCCCATGTCTCATCATTTCCCCCTGTCATAGACCACCATTAGCCATACAGACATTAAGCATTTAGTGCCTCCCCCCACTATCATTTCCCCCTGTCTCATCATCACCCACCCTGTCTCATCATGTCCCCCATCATTCCCCCCCCCTCATCATTTCCCCCTGTCTCATCATGCCCCCACCCTGTCTCATCATGTCCCCCCATCATTCCCCTGTCATCATCCCCCCCACCCTGTCTAATCATGCCCCCCATCATTCCCCCCTCCCTCATCATTTCTCCCTGTCTCATTAAGCATTTAGTTCCTCCCCGCACTATCATTTTCCCCTGTCTCATCATCCCCCACCCTGTTTCATCATGTCCCCCATCATTCCCCCCCCTCATCATTTCCCCCTGTCTCATCATCCCCCCAACCTGTCTCATCATCCCCCATCATTTCCCCCTGTCTCATCATCCCCCCAACCTGTCTCATCATCCCCCCATCATTTCCCCCTCCCTCATCATTTCCCCCTGTCTCATTAAGCATTTAGTTCCTTCCCCCACTATCATTTCCCCCTGTCTCATCATGTCCCCATCCTGTCTCATCAAAACAAAAAAATAAAAAACTGACTAAAGCCATGACAATTCATAGCCTGTAAACATAATGCTGAAAAGCATAATACACTGCACTTTAATTCCAGTGCAGTGTAATATATGAGCGATCAGAAGATCACTCTTAATTGTTCTCTTTAAAAAAATTTAAGGGCTATGTTCACACTCAAGAATATTAATCCAGAATAATTATGGATGAAAATTCCACTGGATCTTTGCCATCCTCATAGATGGCAATGTATTCTGCACAGATTACATCTAAACAAAGTTAAAAATAAAAAACGAACAATTTATAAAACCATCAACCCCTACACCCGCAAAATATATATATTTATAGAAAACAAAACCAAAAGATATTAAACACCTTCAGTATAAAGTTTAGAGGCATAAAACATTTACAAAAATTATTGAAATGTTTTGTTCCTTTTCGGATGCAGTTTCATAATTCCTGAGATAAGTAGTTCTGTCCCTAGAGTGTTATATATATAAGCGTCTGTAGCATGTATCAGGAACATGTTATCATACCTGTGTCTTTTTAAAGGTGACTGATGCCCGGTGAGAGGTTGAACGTGACACATACCCCCGTCAGCTGCAAGAAAGGAACCACAAGACAGGTAATTAATATTTATATTAATTACTGATAACAATCAGGCTAGATGTAACATCTAGACCTGCAGAGATGTGATAGTCTCTACCTTATACATGAAGATATATGTGTTGTTTATAAGTATATCGTCTATAGACAGCTTCTTTTATAACACAACCATATCTCAGGTACAGAGATTAGGATCATTTATGATCCCCAAACTCTGTTTTTCATTTGTAGGAATCCCCTTTTCCAATATTTAATAGAATAGAATCGACTGACCGAAGAGTTTACAAGTTTACTTTAGGGCGTAATACACTGCACTTTAATAGCAGTGCAGTGTATTATAAGAGCGATCTGAACATCACTGTTAAAAATCTTCTTTATAGAAAATAAAAGGCTAGGTTCACACTGAGGAATATCCAGCCGGAATATATACTGCAGGAGGTTCTACGGGTATATTGCCGTCCTCATAGATGGCAATGTATTCTGCACGGATCCTGTCTAAAGAAAGTTAAAAATAAACAATTTATAAAATAACCCCAACCCGAGCCCTACAAAAATATATATGTTTATATGTTGACCACCGCACAAAGTGGCGGCTGACACACTCCCTCAATACAACTCTATGGCAGAGCCGGAGCTCTGCCTTCGGCAATCTCCGGCTCTGCCATAGCGATGTATTGAGGGGGCGTGTCGGCCACCACTTCGTGCCGTGGTCAACACGCCCCCTTCCTGTGGGCTGTCAGGGTCCCGTACAGGAGATTGCGGGGGGGCTTCCAGCGGTCGGACCCCCCACGATCTCTTGTACGGGGCACCGACAGCCCGCAGGAAGGGGGCGTGTTGACCACCGCACAACGTGGCGGCTGACACGCTCCCTCAATACAACTCTATGGCAGAGCCCGAGCTCTGCCTTCGGCAATCTCCGACTCTGCCATAGTGATGTATTGAGGGGGCGTGTCGGCCGCCGCTTCGTGCGGTGGTCGACACCCACTATCTGGCAAGCGAGCCTGGCACCCATACAAAGAGATCGCGGGGGGCCCCCAGCAGTCAGACCCCCGCGATCTTAAACTTATCCCCTATCCTTAGGATAAGGGATACGTTTTTCACCACTGGACTACCCCTTCAACCATGCCATACTCTTTACTCCTGAATATAACCCTGCCAGAAACTGTGCCCTCTGCCACACACTGTATCCATAATAATAATAATAATAATACTGCCACACACTGTTTTTTTATTTATTTCGGTTGAATCCCACCCCTGCACTGTCCTACATCTCCAGACCGTTCTGTCCCTGCCCCCCTTGCCCAGACCCCTTTGTCTGCCTCCTCCTCTAGACCCCTCTGTTCTCCTCCTCCAGACCTCTTTGTTCTCCTCCTGCAGATTCCTCTGACCCCACCTCCTCCTGACCCCTCTGTCCGCCACCTCCAGACTCCTCTGTCTGCTTCATCCAAACCCCTTAGTCTTTCCCCCGGCTCCTCTTTCCTCCTCCAAATTCCTCTGTCCTCCTCCTCCAGATGATGCATGATAGATGTGTTTATGGCTGGTGTATGTATGACAGACAGTCATACACAAATACATACGCACACCTATCATACATACATATATCATTGCGTACACACATCATACATACATCTATCCTACATTCATACTTGCATACATCTATCATACAAACTTGCATACATCTTACATGCATACATACATCTATCATGCATGCACACATCTACCATACATGCATGAATACATCTATCATACATACACACATCTATCATACATACTTACATGCATCTATTATACATACAAACATATATCATACAAACATCTATCATACATATATACATGCATGCATACATCTATTATACATACACACACACATCTATCATACATGCATACATACATCTGTCATGCATACATCTATAATACATACCCACATGACACCTCTATCATGCCATCACCCACACATCTATCATACATGCATACATACATACATCTGTCATGCATACATCTATAATACATACCCACATGACACCTCTATCATGTCATCATGCATGCACACATCTACCATACATGCATGAATACATCTATCATACATACACACATCTATCATACATACTTACATGCATCTATTATACATACAAACATATATCATACAAACATCTATCATACATATATACATGCATGCATACATCTATTATACATACACACACACATCTATCATACATGCATACATACATCTGTCATGCATACATCTATAATACATACCCACATGACACCTCTATCATGCCATCACCTGGAGATCACCACCACTCATCAGGGTCTGGGGATCAGGTCGGAGAGAGCGCTGAATACGCTGGCCATCACTCCTTGCCCTCACTTGGCGCTGGTGTGATTTGTCCAGGACGCAATAAATTTTATTACACCGACAGTTGCAGGCTAGGAGCAGGCATGCGTGCCTGCTCAGGGAACTTCTGCTCCCAACAGCCTCGGCAGCTGCCCGATCTCGTGGGACTTTGGGTCTGGTGTAAGCCACTGCTGTCTTAAAGCAGAGGCGTTAATATTTTAAAAAATGTAAGAAAAAAAAATAAAAACTCCGACCTGAGACCTGGGGCTATAGCCTGTTACCCCCCTACCCCCCCCCCCCCCCCAGCAACACCCCTGTTGGTTGAACATAAAATAAATAATATAAAATATACAAATGTAAAATGAAAAAATGAATATATAATCACCATAGAAAATGGTATCCTGACACCATAAATTAGTCAATATATGTCCATACAGTAATCATAGAGTATTTTTGCGCTGGAACCCCCATATTTGGGTACCACTGTGTGAGGAAGAGCGAGCTTATAATACTATCTCCAGCACGAGGACCCTGATACAAAGTATCGCATTGGCTCTCCGCAAGCACTTACACCCTTTCTGCCGCCTGATCTCAGCTCCCAATATTGGGCCGGACGCAGATCCGTGCCAGTCAGCCGGCATCTCAGTGCAACTAAGCCACGAGCGGAGAAATGTCCCTTACCGTCCTGAGGGCCCATCCAGAGGACTTGTGACTGCAGGTAATATTCATCATTGTGGCCGGGTACATCCCGTGCCAACCTACACAGAAGCATTGTCTGACATTCACGCAGACGGGTTTTTACCATAAGGACACAGACGGACTTTGGTGTCAGGATACCAATTCATTTGGTGATTATATATCCATTTTTTATTTTTATTTTATATTTTTATATATCATACTTATTTTTATAGTTCACTCCCTGTATGTTATAAGTCTGCGACAAGGGCCCTGTTCAGACTTTAGTGTAATATATCTTTTTAATAATTAGCATACAATAAAATTATTTATTTTATGTACAACCAATGATATCTCTAGTCTTCAATCAATTCTATACCTTGAGGTCTGTTTCTATATATATATATATATATATATATAAATACCATATTAATCGGCGTATAACATGCACTGGCTTATAACACGCACCCCCATTTTAACACAGAAATTTAAGTAAAAAAATAAAATGTAAAATAAATGACCTGGACTAAATGCCACATCATCCACCCAAACTTCGTTTTCTTCCACACATCAGTTTGGTCCCGTTCCCTCCAGTGCCACATCATTCCTTCCCTTTTCTCAGTCCCTGTGCCACATTTACCCCTCTCATCGCCACCCCCCATGTCTCATCATCCCCCCCATGTCTCATCATTTCCCCCTGTCATAGACCACCATTAGCCATACAGATATTAAGCATTTAGTGCCTCCCCCACTATCATTTCCCCCTGTCTCATCATCACCCACCCTGTCTCATCATGTCCCCCATCATTCCCCCCCTCATCATTTCCCCCTGTCTCATCATGCCCCCACCCTGTCTCATCATGTCCCCCCATCATTCCCCTGTCATCATCCCCCCACCCTGTCTGATCATGCCCCCCATCATTCCCCCCCTCATCATTTCCCCCTGTCTCATCATCCCCCCAACCTGTCTCATCATCCCCCATCATTTCCCCCTCCCTCATCATTTCTCCCTGTCTCATTAAGCATTTAGTTCCTCCCCGCACTATCATTTTCCCCTGTCTCATCATCCCCCACCCTGTTTCATCATGTCCCCCATCATTCCCCCCTCATCATTTCCCCCTGTCTCATCATCCCCCCAACCTGTCTCATCATCCCCCATCATTTCCCCCTGTCTCATCATCCCCCCAACCTGTCTCATCATCCCCCCATCATTTCCCCCTCCCTCATCATTTCCCCCTGTCTCATTAAGCATTTAGTTCCTCCCCCCACTATCATTTCCCCCTGTCTCATCATCCCCCCATCCTGTCTCATCATCCCCCATCATTTCCCCCTCCCTCAGCATTTCTCCCTGTCTCATTAAGCATTTAGTTCCTCCCCGCACTATCATTTTCCCCAGTCTCATCATCCCCCACCCTGTTTCATCATGTTCCCCATCATTCCCCCCCTCATCATTTCCCCCTGTCTCATCATCCCCCCAACCTGTCTCATCATCCCCCATCATTTCCCCCTGTCTCATCATCCCCCCAACCTGTCTCATCATCCCCCCATCATTTCCCCCTCCCTCATCATTTCCCCCTGTCTCATTAAGCATTTAGTTCCTTCCCCCACTATCATTTCCCCCTGTCTCATCATGTCCCCATCCTGTCTCATCAAAACAAAAAAATAAAAAACTGACTAAAGCCATGACAATTCATAGCCTGTAAACATAATGCTGAAAAGCATAATACACTGCACTTTAATTCCAGTGCAGTGTAATATATGAGCGATCAGAAGATCACTCTTAATTGTTCTCTTTAAAAAAATTTAAGGGCTATGTTCACACTCAAGAATATTAATCCAGAATAATTATGGATGAAAATTCCACTGGATCATTGCCATCCTCATAGATGGCAATGTATTCTGCACAGATTACATCTAAACAAAGTTAAAAATAAAAAACGAACAATTTATAAAACCATCAACCCCTACACCCGCAAAATATATATATTTATAGAAAACAAAACCAAAAGATATTAAACACCTTCAGTATAAAGTTTAGAGGCATAAAACATTTACAAAAATTATTGAAATGTTTTGTTCCTTTTCGGATGCAGTTTCATAATTCCTGAGATAAGTAGTTCTGTCCCTAGAGTGTTATATATATAAGCGTCTGTAGCATGTATCAGGAACATGTTATCATACCTGTGTCTTTTTATAGGTGACTGATGCCCGGTGAGAGGTTGAACGTGACACATACCCCCGTCAGCTGCAAGAAAGGAACCACGAGACAGGTAATTAATATTTATATTAATTACTGATAACAATCAGGCTAGATGTAACATCTAGACCTGCAGAGATGTGATAGTCTCTACCTTATACATGAAGATATATGTGTTGTTTATAAGTATATCGTCTATAGACAGCATCTTTTATAACACAACCATATCTCAGGTACAGAGATTAGGATCATTTATGATCCCCAAACTCTGTTTTTCATTTGTAGGAATCCCCTTTTCCAATATTTAATAGAATAGAATCGACTGACCGAAGAGTTTACAAGTTTACTTTAGGGCGTAATACACTGCACTTTAATAGCAGTGCAGTGTATTATAAGAGCGATCTGAACATCACTGTTAAAAATCTTCTTTATAGAAAATAAAAGGCTAGGTTCACACTGAGGAATATCCAGCCGGAATATATACTGCAGGAGGTTCTACGGGTATATTGCCGTCCTCATAGATGGCAATGTATTCTGCACGGATCCTGTCTAAAGAAAGTTAAAAATAAACAATTTATAAAATAACCCCAACCCGAGCCCTACAAAAGTATATATGTTTATATGTTGACCACCGCACAAAGTGGCGGCTGACACACTCCCTCAATACAACTCTATGGCAGAGCCGGAGCTCTGCCTTCGGCAATCTCCGGCTCTGCCATAGCGATGTATTGAGGGGGCGTGTCGGCCACCACTTCGTGCCGTGGTCAACACGCCCCCTTCCTGTGGGCTGTCAGGGTCCCGTACAGGAGATTGCGGGGGGGCTTCCAGCGGTCGGACCCCCCACGATCTCTTGTACGGGGCACCGACAGCCCGCAGGAAGGGGGCGTGTTTACCACCGCACAACGTGGTGGCTGACACGCTCCCTCAATACAACTCTATGGCAGAGCCCGAGCTCTGCCTTCGGCAATCTCCGACTCTGCCATAGTGATGTATTGAGGGGGCGTGTCGGCCGCCGCTTCGTGCGGTGGTTGACACCCACTATCTGGCAAGCGAGCCTGGCACCCATACAAAGAGATCGCGGGGGGCCCCCAGCAGTCAGACCCCCGCGATCTTAAACTTATCCCCTATCCTTAGGATAAAGAATACGTTTTTCACCACTGGACTACCCCTTTATCCATGCCATACTCTTTACTCCTGAATATAACCCTGCCAGAAACTGTGCCCTCTGCCACACACTGTACCCATAATAATAATAATAATAATACTGCCACACACTGTTTTTTTATTTATTTCGGTTGAATCCCACCCCTGCACTGTCCTACATCTCCAGACCGTTCTGTCCCTGCCCCCCTTGCCCAGACCCCTTTGTCTGCCTCCTCCTCTAGACTCCTCTGTTCTCCTCCTCCAGACCTCTTTGTTCTCCTCCTGCAGATTCCTCTGCCCCCACCTCCTCCTGAGCCCTCTGTCCGCCACCTCCAGACTCCTCTGTCTGCTTCATCCAAACCCCTTAGTCTTTCCCCCGGCTCCTCTTTCCTCCTCCAGATTCCTCTGTCCTCCTCCTCCAGATGATGCATGATAGATGTGTTTATGGCTGGTGTATGTATGACAGACAGTCATACACAAATACATACACACACCTATCATACATACATATATCATTGCGTACACACATCATACATACATCTATCCTACATTCATACTTGCATACATCTATCATACAAACTTGCATACATCTTACATGCATACATACATCTATCATGCATGCACACATCTACCATACATGCATGAATACATCTATCATACATACACACATCTATCATACATACTTACATGCATCTATTATACATACAAACATATATCATACAAACATCTATCATACATATATACATGCATGCATACATTTATTATACATACACACACACACATCTATCATACATGCATACATACATCTGTCATGCATACATCTATAATACATACCCACATGACACCTCTATCATGCCATCACCTGGAGATCACCACCACTCATCAGGGTCTGGGGATCAGGTCGGAGAGAGCGCTAAATACGCTGGCCATCACTCCTTTCCCTCACTTGGCGCTGGTGTGATTTGTCCAGGACGCAATAAATTTTATTACACCGACAGTTGCAGGCTAGGAGCAGGCATGCGTGCCTGCTCAGGGAACTTCTGCTCCCAACAGCCTCGGCAGCTGCCCGATCTCGTGGGACTTTGGGTCTGGTGTAAGCCACTGCTGTCTTAAAGCAGCGGCGTTAATATTTTTAAAAAAAATTTAAGAAAAAAAAAGAAAAACTCTGACCTGAGACCTGGGGCTATAGCCTGTTACCCCCCTCCCCCCCCCCCCCCAGCAACACCCCTGTTGGTTGAACATAAAATAAATAATATAAAATATACAAATGTAAAATGAAAAAATGAATATATAATCACCATAGAAAATGGTATCCTGACACCATAAATTAGTCAATATATGTCCATACAGTAATCATAGAGTATTTTTGCGCTGGAACCCCCATATTTGGGTACCACTGTGTGAGGAAGAGCGAGCTTATAATACTATCTCCAGCACGAGGACCCTGATACAAAGTATAGCATTGGCTCTCCGCAAGCACTTACACCCTCTCTGCCGCCTGATCTCAGCTCCCAATATTGGGCCGGACGCAGATCCGTGCCAGTCAGCCGGCATCTCAGTGCAACTAAGCCACGAGCGGAGAAATGTCCCTTACCGTCCTGAGGGCCCATCCAGAGGACTTGTGACTGCAGGTAATATTCATCATTGTGGCCGGGTACATCCCGTGCCAACCTACACAGAAGCATTGTCTGACATTCACGCAGACGGGTTTTTACCATAAGGACACAGACGGACTTTGGTGTCAGGATACCAATTCATTTGGTGATTATATATCCATTTTTTATTTTTATTTTATATTTTTATATATCATACTTATTTTTATAGTTCACTCCCTGTATGTTATAAGTCTGCGACAAGGGCCCTGTTCAGACTTTAGTGTAATATATCTTTTTAATAATTAGCATACAATAAAATTATTTATTTTATGTACAACCAATGATATCTCTAGTCTTCAATCAATTCTATACCTTGAGGTCTGTTTCTATATATATATATATATATATTTATATATATATATAAATACCATATTAATCGGCGTATAACATGCACTGGCGTATAACACGCACCCCCATTTTAACACAGAAATTTAAGTAAAAAAATAAAATGTAAAATAAATGACCTGGACTAAATGCCACATCATCCACCCAAACTTCGTTTTCTTCCACACATCAGTTTGGTCCCGTTCCCTCCAGTGCCACATCATTCCTTCCCTTTTCTCAGTCCCTGTGCCACATTTACCCCTCTCATCGCCACCCCCCATGTCTCATCATCCCCCCCATGTCTCATCATTTCCCCCTGTCATAGACCACCATTAGCCATACAGATATTAAGCATTTAGTGCCTCCCCCCACTATCATTTCCCCCTGTCTCATCATCACCCACCCTGTCTCATCATGTCCCCCCTTCATTCCCCTGTCATCATCCCCCCACCCTGTCTGATCATGCCCCCCATCATTCCCCCCCTCATCATTTCCCCCTGTCTCATCATCCCCCCAACCTGTCTCATCATCCCCCATCATTTCCCCCTCCCTCATCATTTCTCCCTGTCTCATTAAGCATTTAGTTCCTCCCCGCACTATCATTTTCCCCTGTCTCATCATCCCCCACCCTGTTTCATCATGTCCCCCATCATTCCCCCCCTCATCATTTCCCCCTGTCTCATCATCGCCCCAACCTGTCTCATCATCCCCCATCATTTCCCCCTGTCTCATCATCCCCCCAACCTGTCTCATCATCCCCCCATCATTTCCCCCTCCCTCATCATTTCCCCCTGTCTCATTAAGCATTTAGTTCCTCCCCCCACTATCATTTCCCCCTGTCTCATCATGTCCCCATCCTGTCTCATCAAAACAAAAAAATAAAAAACTGACTAAAGCCATGACAATTCATAGCCTGTAAACATAATGCTGAAAAGCATAATACACTGCACTTTAATTCCAGTGCAGTGTAATATATGAGCGATCAGAAGATCACTCTTAATTGTTCTCTTTAAAAAAATTTAAGGGCTATGTTCACACTCAAGAATATTAATCCAGAATAATTATGGATGAAAATTCCACTGGATCATTGCCATCCTCATAGATGGCAATGTATTCTGCACAGATTACATCTAAACAAAGTTAATAATAAACAACGAACAATTTATAAAACCATCAACCCCTACACCTGCAAAATATATATATTTATAGAAAACAAAACCAAAAGATATTAAACACCTTCAGTATAATGTTTAGAGGCATAAAACATTTACAAAAATTATTGAAATGTTTTGTTCCTTTTCGGATGCAGTTTCATAATTCCTGAGATAAGTAGTTCTGTCCCTAGAGTGTTATATATATAAGCGTCTGTAGCATGTATCAGGAACATGTTATCATACCTGTGTCTTTTTATAGGTGACTGATGCCCGGTGAGAGGTTGAACGTGACACATACCCCCGTCAGCTGCAAGAAAGGAACCACGAGACAGGTAATTAATATTTATATTAATTACTGATAACAATCAGGCTAGATGTAACATCTAGACCTGCAGAGATGTGATAGTCTCTACCTTATACATGAAGATATATGTGTTGTTTATAAGTATATCGTCTATAGACAGCTTCTTTTATAACACAACCATATCTCAGGTACAGAGATTAGGATCATTTATGCTCCCCAAACTCTGTTTTTCATTTGTAGGAATCCCCTTTTCCAATATTTAATAGAATAGAATCGACTGACCGAAGAGTTTACAAGTTTACTTTAGGGCGTAATACACTGCACTTTAATAGCAGTGCAGTGTATTATAAGAGCGATCTGAACATCACTGTTAAAAATCTTCTTTATAGAAAATAAAAGGCTAGGTTCACACTGAGGAATATCCAGCCGGAATATATACTGCAGGAGGTTCTACGGGTATATTGCCGTCCTCATAGATGGCAATGTATTCTGCACGGATCCTGTCTAAAGAAAGTTAAAAATAAACAATTTATAAAATAACCCCAACCCGAGCCCTACAAAAGTATATATGTTTATATGTTGACCACCGCACAAAGTGGCGGCTGACACACTCCCTCAATACAACTCTATGGCAGAGCCGGAGCTCTGCCTTCGGCAATCTCCGGCTCTGCCATAGCGATGTATTGAGGGGGCGTGTCGGCCACCACTTCGTGCCGTGGTCAACACGCCCCCTTCCTGTGGGCTGTCAGGGTCCCGTACAGGAGATTGCGGGGGGGCTTCCAGCGGTCGGACCCCCCACGATCTCTTGTACGGGGCACCGACAGCCCGCAGGAAGGGGGCGTGTTGACCACCGCACAACGTGGCGGCTGACACGCTCCCTCAATACAACTCTATGGCAGAGCCCGAGCTCTGCCTTCGGCAATCTCCGACTCTGCCATAGTGATGTATTGAGGGGGCGTGTCGGCTGCCGCTTCGTGCGGTGGTCGACACCCACTATCTGGCAAGCGAGCCTGGCACCCATACAAAGAGATCGCGGGGGGCCCCCAGCAGTCAGACCCCCGCGATCTTAAACTTATCCCCTATCCTTAGGATAAGGGATACGTTTTTCACCACTGGACTACCCCTTTAACCATGCCATACTCTTTACTCCTGAATATAACCCTGCCAGAAACTGTGCCCTCTGCCACACACTGTACCCATAATAATAATAATAATAATAATACTGCCACACACTGTTTTTTTATTTATTTCGGTTGAATCCCACCCCTGCACTGTCCTACATCTCCAGACCGTTCTGTCCCTGCCCCCCTTGCCCAGACCCCTTTGTCTGCCTCCTCCTCTAGACCCCTCTGTTCTCCTCCTCCAGACCTCTTTGTTCTCCTCCTGCAGATTCCTCTGCCCCCAGCTCCTCCTGACCCCTCTGTCCGCCACCTCCAGACTCCTCTGTCTGCTTCATCCAAACCCCTTAGTCTTTCCCCCGGCTCCTCTTTCCTCCTCCAGATTCCTCTGTCCTCCTCCTCCAGATGATGCATGATAGATGTGTTTATGGCTGGTGTATGTATGACAGACAGTCATACACAAATACATACACACACCTATCATACATACATATATCATTGCGTACACACATCATACATACATCTATCCTACATTCATACTTGCATACATCTATCATACAAACTTGCATACATCTTACATGCATACATACATCTATCTATCATGCATGCACACATCTACCATACATGCATGAATACATCTATCATACATACACACATCTATCATACATACTTACATGCATCTATTATACATACAAACATATATCATACAAACATCTATCATACATATATACATGCATGCATACATCTATTATACATACACACACCCATCTATCATACATGCATACATACATCTGTCATGCATACATCTATAATACATACCCACATGACACCTCTATCATGCCATCACCTGGAGATCACCACCACTCATCAGGGTCTGGGGATCAGGTTGGAGACAGCGCTGAATACGCTGGCCATCACACCTTGCCCTCACTTGGCACTGGTGTGATTTGTCCAGGACGCAATAAATTTAATTACACCGACAGTTGCAGGCTAGGAGCAGGCATGCGTACCTGCTTAGGGAACTTCAGCTCCCAACAGCCTCGGCAGCTGCCCGATCTCGTGGGACTTGGGGTCTGGTGTAAGCCACTGCTGTCTTAAAGCAGCGGCGTTAATATTTAAAAAAAAAAAAATTAAGAAAAAAAAAGAAAAACTCCGACCTGAGACCTGGGGCTATAGCCCGTTAACCCCCTCCCCCTACCCCCCCCCCCCAGCAACACCCCTGTTGGTTGTACATTAAATAAATAATATAAAATATACAAATGTAAAAATGAATATATAATCACCATATAAAATGGTATCCTGACACCATAAATTAGTCAATATATGTCCATACAGTAATCATAGAGTATTTTTGCGCTGGAACCCCCATATTTGGGTACTAATGTGTGAGGAAGAGCGAGCTTATAATACTATATCCAGCACGAGGACACTGATACAAAGTATCGCATTGGCTCTCCGCAAGCACTTACACCCTCTCTGCCGCCTGATCTCAGCTCCCAATATTGGGCCGGACACAGATCCGTGCCAGTCAGCCGGCATCTCAGTGAAACTAAGCCACGAGCGGAGAAATGTCCCTTACCGTCCTGAGGGCCCATCCAGAGGACTTGTGACTGCAGGTAACATTCATCATTGTGGCCGGGTACATCCCGTGCTAACCTACACAGAAGCATTGTCTGACATTCACGCAGACGGGTTTTTACCATAAGGACACAGACGGACTTTGGTGTCAGGATACCAATTCATATGGTGATTATATATGCATTTTTTATTTTTATTTTATATTTTTATATATCATACTTATTTTTATAGTTCACTCCCTGTGTGTTATAAGTCAGCGACAAGGGCCCTGTTCAGACTTTAGTCTAATATATCTTTTTAATAATAAGCATACAATAAAATTATTTATTTTATGTACAACCAATGATATCTCTAGTCTTCAATCAATTCTATACCTTGAGGTCTGTGTCTATATATATATCTATATATATATATATATATATACATATATATCTATATATATATATATAAATACCGTATTTAATGGCATATAACACGCACTGCCGTATAACACGCACCCCCATTTTAACAGGGATATTTAAGTAAAAAAATAAAATGTAAAAGAAATGACTTGGACTAAATGCCACATCATCCACCCAACTTCACAATAGTAGAAAGATTACTCGGCACAGCTCGCCTAATCACACGCACCTGTGAATCACTACCTCTGTTGGCTAGACCACGTCAGGTTGTGCTCACTGGATATAGCACAGTCCAATGCAAATCTTCACAAATGTAGAGAAAAAGCCAGGGCAACTCACCAAATACGTATACTTCAAAACTTCTTTATTGTTCCATGAAGGGTACAGACAGTGCAGGACACGGCGGACGGTATACAAAGGGATGTTCTTTCGGGGCTACTGTGCCGTTTCGCACGATATGCTTCAACTGGCCCACATCGTCATTCAGCCCGAAACACATTTAAATAACCCTCCCCTTTGTTGCCATAGAAACCATCCAAACAACAGGTAAGTGCAATTAAAATATGTTAAAAACAACTGTGTGATACAAATAAGGTTATAATAATAAAGCACTGAGCTGCGTGCGTTCATTAAGACCTAGAGGTCCCATTACTTCTAAACATAGGATCCATTTTGTTTCATTTATTAATAGAATATTTTCTTTAGTTTTTCCAGCATATCCGTGTTCTATCCTCTCAAGACCGGCAAACCGGAATCCATGTTTTTCTTTAGAATGAACTTCATTGATGTGCTGTATAAATCTAGTGGCTCCGATGCCGGTCCTGAGGGATCGAACATGCTCATGGATTCTGTGGAATAGGGGCCTTTTCGTCTTCCCAATGTAAAATAAATTACATTTACAAACCAGTGCGTAAATCACATGATAGGACCTGCATGTAATACATTGTCTCACAGTAATTTTATTACCTGCTAATTCCAAAAATCTACCTTTCATATTAATTGAACAAAAGGAGCAAGAACCACAACAAAAGTTCCCTTTTGGTCGTAATTCAGACAGCCAATTTGATTCAGATGCGTTCTTTTTCTTTCTCAACAAGTTCCCAATTGTTTTATTTTTTCTATATGCAATAATGGGTTTCTCAGTAGTAATTTCGGCTATATCAGCATCTTCTTGTAAGATGTACCAATTATTCGTAATAGCTTTTTTTACCACATTATGAATCACTCGTCATTGCGTAGCGCAGTGCATAGCAACGACGCATAGACGCCACACCGGAGCCAGAAGCAGCGCGGACCCGACCCCGGCAACAGGTAATCATAAAACCGGGGATGGGGGAGGCAATGGGGCAGCGGCGCCGGCAATGGGGCAGCGGCGCCGGCAATGGGGCAGCGGCGCCGATAGCTAGGGAGAGAGAATTGGCGGCAGCAGGGCTCTAGACCCCAGGAAAGGCAGGGGGAGAGAAGCGGGCAGTGATGGCCTCTCTCCCCCTGCCTTTCCTGGGGGCTTCTGCGGGGTCAGAACAGTGTATCGGGATATACACATGCACACACACCCTCATTTTACCAAGGATATTTGGGTAAAAAACTTTTTTTACCCAAATATCCTTGGTAAAATGAGAGTGCGTGTTATAGGCCGGTGCGTGGTATACCCCGATAAATGCGGTACATAAATAAAAAGGTATTTTACATATTAACACATGCATATTATTATGCATACATATCTTAGGACACATTACTACACTGATTTAAGCATTTTTAAAAATTGACAGTAACACTTTAACCTGTTGGGGACAAACTACAATGCTCAGAAGAGAAGGAGTCACATTTGGCTTTTGGAAAGCAAATTTTGCTGAAATGGTTTTTGGCGGGCATGTCGCATTTAGGAAGACCCTATGGAAACTACACCCCTAAAGGAACTTAACAAGGGGTACAGTGAGCCTTAACACCCCACAGATATTTGTCGAGTTTTTGCTAAAGCCAGATGTGTAAATAAAAAAATAAAAAAATACACTAAAATGCAGTTTTTTCCTCAAATATAGCATTTTTTACTAGGGGTAATAGGAGAAAATGCCCCCCAAAATTTGTAACCCCATTTCTTCAGAGTATGGAAATACCCCATGTGTGGACGTGAGGTGCTCTGCTGGCGCACTACAATGCTCAGAAGAGGAGGAGCGCCATTGAGCTTTTAGAGAGAGAATAATTTGGAATGGAAGTCAGGGGCCATGTGCGTTTACAAAGCCCCCAGTGGTGTCAGAAGAGTGGATTCCCCCACATGTGACCCCATTTTGGAAACTACACACCTTGCAGAATTTAATAGGGGGTGCAGTGAGCATTTAAACCCCACTGGTGTTTGACATATCTTTGGAACAGTGTACTGTGCACCCAGCACCAGCATTTTAGTGAAAAAAAAAAATGTTTTCTTCATTTTCCCATCCAACTTTAACGAAAATTCGTCAAACACCTGTGGGGTGTTAAGGCTCACTATACCCCTTGTTACGTTCTTTGAGGGGTGTAGTTTCCAAATGGGGTCACACGTGGGTATTCATTTTTTTTGCATTTATGTCACAATCAGCCACCCCTGTGCAAATCACCAATTTAGGCCTCAAATGTACATAGTGCTCTATCCTGAGCCCTGTTGTTCGCCCGCAGAGCATTTTATGCCCACATATGGGGTATTTCCGTACTCAGGAGAAATTGCGTTACAAATGTTGGGGGTCTATTTTTCCTTTTACCTCTTGTGAAAATAGACAGTATGGGGCAACACCAGCATGTTAATGTAATGTTTTTTTTTTATTTTTTTACACTAACAGGCTGCTGTAGACCCCAACTTTTCCTTTTTATAAGGGGTAAAAGGAGAAAAAGCCCCCCAAAATTTCTAACACAATTGGTCCTGAGTAAGGAAATATCCCATATATGGCCCTAAACTGTTTCCTTGAAATACGACAAGGCTCCGAAGTGAGAGAGCGCCATGTGCATTTGAAGACTGAATTAGGGATTGCATAGTGGTGGACATAGGGGTATTCTTTGCCAGTGATTCCCAAACAGGGTGCCTCCAGCTGATGCTAAACTCCCAGCATGCCTGGACAGTCAGTGGCTGTCCGGAAATGCTAGGAGTTGTTGTTTTGCAACAGCTGGAGACTCCGTTTTGGAAACACTGCCGTACGATACGTTTTTCATTTTTATTGGGGGGACAGTGTAAGGCAGTGTATATGTAGTATTTTACCCTTTATTATGTGTTAGTGTAGTGTAGTGTTTTTAGGATACATTCGCACTGGCAGCGGTTTACGAAGAGTTTCCTGCTAGGAGTTTGCGCTGTGGCAGAAAATTTGCTGCAGCTCAAACTTGAAGCAGAAAACTCACTGTAAACCTGCCCGTGTGAATGTATCCTGTACATTCACATGGGGGGGGGGGACCTCCAGCTATTTCAAAACTACAACTCCCAGCATGTACTGAAAGACCTTGCATGCTGGGAGTTGTAGTTTTGCAACAGCTGGAGGCACACTGGTTGGAAAACCTTCAGTTAGGTTCTGTTACCTAACTCAGTATTTTCCAACCAGTGTGCCTCCAGCTGTTGCAAAACTACAACTCCCAGCATGTACTGATCGCCGAAGGGCATGCTGGGAGATGTAGTTATTCAACAGCTAGAGGTATGCCAAGACAGCTGTTTGGGAATGCTGGGAGTTGTAGTTTTGCAAGATCTAGAGGGCCAAAGTTTAGAGATCACTGCACAGTGATCTTCAAACTGCAGCCCTCCAGCTGTTGCAAAACTACAAATCCCAGCATGTCCAAACAGCAAACAGCTGTCTGAGCATGCTGAGAGTTGTAGTTTTGCAACATCTGGAGGGCTGTATAGTGATCTCAAACCGTAGCCCTCCAGATGTTGCTGTCAGGATTCGGCAGGCTGGAGGTGGATCCTCTGTGTCAGAGAGGGATTGGCGTGGACCGTGCCGGCGGACCGGTTCTAAGTTGCTACTGGTTTTCACCAGAGCCCGCCGCAAAGCACGATGGTCTTGCAGCGGCGGTAGCAACCAAGTCGTATCCACCGGCAATGGCTCAACCTCTCTGACTGCTGAGATAGGCGCGGTACAAGGGATAAGGCAAGAGCAAGGTCGGACGTAGCAGAAGGTCAGGGCAGGCAGCAAGGATCGTAGTCAGGGGCAACTGCAAGAGGTCTGGAACACTGGCTTGGGATACACAAGGAACGCTTTCACTGGCACAATGGCAACAAGATCCGGCAAGGAAGTGAAGGGGAAGTGAGGTAATATAGGGAAGTGCACAGGTGAACACACTAATTAAAACCATGCGCCAATCAGTGGCGCACTGGCCCTTTAAATCGCAGAGAGCCGTCGGGACAGCACAGACGGGGAACGAGCCTGGTAAGCGGGTCGGGATGCGCACCGCGAGCGGGCGCGTCCTGCATCGCGAATCGCATCCCGGCTAGGGACATTATCGCAGCGCTCCTGCTCAGCGGGTCTGACCGGGGCGCTGCGAACAGGAGAACGCTGCGAGCGCTCCGGGGAGGAGCGGGGACCCGGAACGCTCGGCGTAACAGTTGCTAGGCAACCTAACGGCTTCCGTAGTCTGTAGCAGGGAGCAAACCGCCCGTCATCGCCGCCCACCGATGGTAAGTATCCTCCAGCGCCGGTCACCTACGGTTCCCCTGCTCTGCCCGGATTACCGTGGGTGAGCAGAGCGGGGGAACCAAACTTTAACCCCCCCGCCCCCGATCTGCTATTTGTTGGTCGCTTCTGCCCCACCAATAGCAGGGATAGGAGGGGTGGCACCCCTGACACCTAACACCCTATCCCTTCAGGGGGACCGGTGGTGTCTTGGACACCCCCGATCCCACTTATTTTCCGGGTCACCGGAGACCTTTATGACCCGGAAACGCCGCAAATCGCCAGTGGCATTGGCACAGGATGCCTGCTGAATTATTTCAGCCGGCATCCCGTTCCGATCACTGCCCGGCGAGCTGCGGTGCACGGAATTGCGGAGGCGTACAGGTACGCTCTCCATCCTAAAGTGGTAAGACGCGAGGGTGTATCCATGCGCCCTCCGTCCCCAACAAGTTGAGTTCCGAGCACGAGGCAGTGATCGGAACATGATGACTACTTATATCTATCACCAGCCATCAGCCATCTATCAGGCCATCGCCTAGGAGGGTCCTGGGACCGCCCCCCCTTGTTGGCGAGTGCCGTGATTCGCTGGTCAATTCTGACCAGCAAATCACAGCTTGTCCCCACCCTGGAGGATAGAAGTGACGCGGCAGGGGTGCCACCTCCTCCTATCTCCTGCGATTGGTCGGTCAGGAATGCTGGGAGTTGTAGTTTTGCAACATCTTGAGGGCCACAGTTTAGAGACCACTATATAGTGGTCTCCAAACTGTGGCCCTCCAGATGTTGTAAAACAGCAATTCCCAGCATGCCCAGACAGTCAGGCATGCTGGGTGTTGTAGTTCTGCAACATCTTGCCCTTCAGAGGTTGCAGAACTACAACTCCCAGCATGCCTGGACAGTCTGGGCATGCTGGGAGTTGTAGTTTTGCAACATCTGGAGAGTCAGAGTTTGGAGACCACTACACAGTGGTCTGCAAACTGTGACCCTCCAGCTGTTGCATATATACAACTTCCAGCATGCTTTTCGGCTGTCAGTGCATTCTGGGAGTTGTAGTTTTACAACAGCTGGAGGCACATTGGTAGGGAAATACTGAGTTAGGGTCTGTTACCTATCTTAATGTTTCCCAACCTGTGTGCCTCCAGCTGTTGCAAAACTACTGTGATGGCCCAGTACAGAATACTGCTTATTCTGTGTTCCTGCCTACCCTGTGTGGCGGCTGCTGCTTCAGTGTCCCCATGGTCCTGCACTCCTAAGGACTTTTGGAATTCATAAGGTTATGTATTGGTTTATCTTTTGAGGTATTTGTGTCTTTAAAAACTGTTGCTAAGGCCTTTGTTGTTAATGGGAGTATGCAAGGTGAACTTGTGACTTATCTGGCCAATGGGATCCCTCTAAATTGCTCCCATATATATCTGGGAGGAGCTAAGTCTAGTCAGTTGCTGCTCAGGTACAGTGAAGTGAGGAGTAGTGATGTTGCGAACATAAAATGTTCAGTTCGCGAACCGCGAACGCGAACTTCCGCAAAGGTTCGCGAACCGGGCCAACCGCCATTGACTTCAATGGGCAGGCGAATTTTAAAACCCACAGGGACTCTTTCTGACCACAATAGTGATTTAAAAGTTGTTTCAAGGGGACTAACACCTGGACTGTGGCGTGCCGGAGTGGGATCCATGGCAAAACTCCCATGGAAAATTACATAGTTGATGCAGAGTCTGGTTTTAATCCATAAAGGGCATAAATCACCTAACATTCCTAAATGGTTTGGAATAACGTGCTTTAGCCCCCTTTAGGCAGCACATAGAGCCCCCCTTTAGGCATCACATAGTTAGATCCCCCCTTTAGACAGCACATAGTTAGAGCCTCCCTTTAGGCAGCACATAGTTAGATCCCCCCTTTAGGCAGCACATAGATTCCCCCATATTAGGCAGCACACAGTTAGAGCCCCCCTTGAGGCAGCACATAGTGGGATTTGGACAGAGATGGACAGAGATGTCAGCAGAGAGTACCAGAAAAATTAGGCATGTACACATGCCTGAAAAATTTGGTATTGTTGCAGCCGCTTCTATAGCAGCGGCCAGAAAAATTTCAGCACCATAACAAGAGCAGCAGCAGAGGCCAGAAAAATTAGGCATGTACACATGGATGAAAAATTTGGTATTGTTGCAGCCGCATCTGTAGCAGCAGCCAGAAAAATTGCAGCACCAGTAAAAGTGCAGCAGCAGAGGCCAGAAAAATTAGGCATGTACACCTGGCTGGAAAATGTGATATTGTCGCAGCTGTAGCAGCGGCCATAAAAATTGCAGCACCATAACAAGTGCAGCAGCAGAGGCCAGAAAAATTAGGCATGTACACATGGATGAAAAATTGGGTATTGTCACAGCCGCAGCTGTAGCAGCGGCCAGACAAATTGCAGCACCATAACAAGTGCAGCAGCAGAGGCCCTAAAAATTAGGCATGTACACCTGGCTGGAAAATTTGGTATTGTCGCAGCCGCTGCTGTAGCAGCGGCCAGAAAAATTTCTGTTTGTTTCGCCAGGCAGAAAGTGCCCTAAAACATTGTGGCTTGAACCCTTAGTGGTGGCGGATAAGTCAAGCAAGTCATCCGGCATTCAGAGTTCAAATACAGCAGTGTGTGGACCATTTTTAGCCCAAGGCAGCTCATCTGATCAGGCCTTGTTCAGTCAAATGTATCGCCCAGTGTCAGTCCCTTCGGGATCCATCCCTCATTCATCTTAAGAAAAGTGAGGTAATCCAGACTTTTTTGACCAAGGCGACTCCTCTTCTCAGTGACAATACCTCCTGCTGCACTGAAGGTCCTTTCTGACAGGACACTTGAAGCGGAACAGGCCAGAAGTTTGAGCGCAAATTGGGATAGCTCAGGCCACAGGTCAAGCCGGCACACCCAGTAGTCAAGGGGTTCATCGCTCCTCAGAGTGTCGATATCTGCGGTTAAGGCCAGGTAGTCTGCTACCTGTCGGTCAAGTCGTTCTCTGATGGTGGACCCCGAAGGGCTGTGGCGATGCGTAGGACTTAAAAAGCTCTGCATGTCCTCCATCAACAGCATGTCTGTACAGCATCCTGTCCTTGCCGGCGTGTTCATGGGAGGAGGAGGAGGATTACTTTCACCTCTTTCCCTGTTAGATCCCTGTTGTGCTGTGACATGACCCTTATACGCTGTGTACAGCATACTTCTTAATATATTTTGGACCTGCTGAATCCTTTCCGCCTTGCTGTAATGCAGTAACACGTCAGGCACTTTATGTTTATACCGGGGATCTAGTAGCGTGGACACCCAGTACAGGTCGTTCTCCTTCATCCTTTTTATACAAGGGTCCCTCAACAGGCACGACAGCATGAAAGACCACATTTGCACAAGGACGGATGCCGAGCTACTCATGTCCCATTCCTCGTCCTCAGTGATGTCAGGGAAGGTATCATCTTCTTCCCCCCTAGCCATGTACAACACCACGGGAACCAGATAGGTGACAAGGAGCACCCTGGGATGCCTGCTGTGGTTGGTCTTCCTCCTCCTCTTCAAAGCCACATTCCTCCTCTGACTCCTCTTCCTCACAATCCTCTTCCAGCGTTGCCGCAGGTCCAGCAAGTGATGCTGATAAGGCTGTTTCTGGTGGTGATGGTGTCCACAACTCTTCCTCTTCATGCTCATCTACTGCCTGATCCAGCACTCTTCGCAGGGCATGCTCCAGGAAGAAAACAAACGGTATGATGTCACTGATGGTGCCTTCGGTGCGACTGACCAGGTTTGTCACCTCCTCAAAAGGACGCATGAGCCTACAGGCATTGCGCATGAGCCTCCAGTAACGTGGCAAAAAAAATTCTCAGCTCCGCAGATAATGTCCTAGCACCCCGGTCATACAAATATTTGTTGACAGCTTTTTCTTGTTGGAGCAGGCGGTCGAACATTAGAAGTGTTGAATTCCAACATGTCGGGCTGTCGCAAATCAAGCGCCTCACTGGCATGTTGTTTCGCCGCTGGATATCTGACAAGTGCGCCATGGCCTTGTAGGAATGCCTGAAATGGCCACACACCTTCCTGGACGGCTTCAGGACATCCTGTAAGCCTGGGTACTTGAGCACAAAGCGTTGTACAATCAGATTACACACTTGTCATGCACAGCACATGTGTCAACTTGAACCTAAAAAAAGTCCTATGTACTGTGGTCTGAATAAAATTGGGGAAAACCCAAAGCAACCACTAAAAAAACCTATAAATACGCCACTGCAGCGTATAGGGTAAACCCACCAAGAGTAAAAGATGTATATAATAAAATAAATAAAAAGTATATAAATCTGAAAAATCAATTACCATAGAATTATATAAATATAATTTTATTTTACAAAAAATACATATATCATACACAAGCAAGAAAAGTTAGTAATAATATATAGCTATATAACATACATAAAAATAGTAATCATTAGCGCAATTTGATAATGTGTATAATCATTTAAAAAATATATTTATATGTATATATATATGTAAATAAATAAGCTTACATACATTTCTTTATCTTTAAGGTTACATACATTTTGTTATGTTTTAAATTGAGTGTCACATTGCACGTATATATATTTTTTAGCAAAAGGTGTTTTTATGATCCATTGGTGATCAGTTGACCCCGACATTTACGTCTTCCCTTATTACAACTTTTTTACATCCTTTTTCCCGTCCCTGCTATCCTTTGCATTTTTTAAGCTTATTTATTTACATATATATATACATATAAATATATTTTTTAAATGATTATACACATTATCAAATTGCGCTAATGATTACTATTTTTATGTATGTTATATAGCTATATATTATTACTAACTTTTCTTGCTTGTGTATGATATATGTATTTTTTGTAAAATAAAATTATATTTATATAATTCTATGGTAATTGATTTTTCAGATTTATATACTTTTTATTTATTTTATTATATACATCTTTTACTCTTGGTGGGTTTACCCTATACGCTGCAGTGGCGTATTTATAGGTTTTTTTACATGTGTCAACTTGCCCAACCTCAATGCCGCCAACAAATTTGTTCCGTTGTCACAAACCACCTTGTCGATCTCCAGTTGGTGCGGAGTCAGCCACTGGTCCACCTGTGCGTTCAGAGCCGACAGGAGCGCTGGCGCGGTGTGACTCTCCGCTTTGAGGCAAGTCAACCCCAAGATGGCGTGACACTGCCGTATCCGGGATGTGGAATAGCACCTGGGGAGCTGGGGGGGAGGGGGTGCCGATCATGTGGAGCAAGACGCAGCAGTGGACTCGGCCGATGATGTTATGGAAGAGGATGGAGTAGGATGAGTCGTGGCGGTGTCACCAACTCCTCTGCAGAGCCACGCATTCCATGCTTGGCAGCCGTCACCAGGTTTACCCAATGCGCAGTGTAGGTGATATACCTGCCCTGACCATGCTTTGCAGACTAGGTATCAGTGGTTAGATGGACCCTAGCCCCTACACTGTGTGCCAGGCATGCCATAATTTCCTTTTGCACAATGGAGTAAAGGTTGGGGATTGCCTTTTGTGCAAAAAAATTTCGGCCGCGTACCTTCCACTGCGGTGTCCCAATGGCTACAAATTTTTTAAAGGGCTCAGACTCCACCAGCTTGTATGGTAAAAGCTGGCGGGCTAGCAGTTCCGACAAGCCAGCTGTCAGACTTTGAGACATTGTCTTCTTGCGCTCACACATCTCCTTGACAGACACCTGGCTGTGGGCAGATGAGCAGGAAATGTTTAAGGTGAGAGACGGAGAGGCGGTTGGTTGAGAGGGGGCAAGGAGGGTAGCAGTGGTTGACCTGGCTGAAGATGCTGGACCAGGAGGAGGATGGCGGCTTTGACTGTGTGTGCTGCTTGTACTGATGTGTTGATCCCATAGGCGTTTGTGATGTGACATCATGTGCCTTCGCAAAGCAGTTGTGCCTAGGTGGGTGTTGGACTTTCCACGACTCAGTTTCTTCTGGCACAGGTTGCAAATGGCCTCGCTGTTGTCAGAGGCAGACACACAAAAAAAATGCCACACTGCTGAGCTCTGCGATGACTGCATTCTGGTGGTGGCAACCAGATTGATTGGCGTCCCGTCTGGCTGACCCCAGGTGCCGATGCATGCTGTCTGACTGTGCCACTAGCTCCTTGCGATGACCTCCCCCTGCTTCCAACTCATCTCCTCCTCTCTGTCTCCCCATCTGAACTTTCCCCCTCTTCTTCTCTTCTAGCGGGCACCCACGTGGCATCCACGGACACATCGTCATCATCAACACCTTCACCGCTATCTGACACCTCAAGAAAGGAAGCAGCAGCGGGTACAACATCATCATCACACCGTAAGTCCATGTGTGTAATGCTGCCTGACTGAGACATATCCCTGTTAGCTACATTCTCTGGCAATAATGGTTGTGCATCACTCATGTCTTCAAACTGATGTGTAAATAACTCCTCGGATCAAGTAAAGCTGCTGTGGTGCTAGTGTTGGTGGTGGCGGCAGGCGGGCAAGTGGTAGCATGAGAGGTGCCCGAAGCTAAGCTAGAGGAGGAGAAGGATGGTGCGTCAAGGTTCCGAGCGAAAGCTGTAGTAGATTGGGTGTCTTGTGATAGCCAGTCAACTAAGTCCTCAGAACTTTGGGGGTTCAGGGTACATGGCCTCTGAACCCTGGCCATTCTAGGGCCAAAGGGAATCCCAGCACCACGATGGCCCCTGCGGGGTAGCCTTCCTCTGCCTGTAACTTTTTTGGTTAAATTTGCACAAGTGTCACACCACACGTGAACTGACAGTGACGACTGGTTTTATTTAACAGCCAAAAAAGTTTTTTTTTTTTTTATTTGCACAACTGTCACACCAAATGTGATTTGCACTAGTGTGACTAATGAGCAAAAAAGCTTGCCAGCGGAGTTCCCCTTTTAAGCAGTGGTCCCCAACCAGGGTGCCTCCAGCTGTTTCAAAACACACGGACTGATATATTTCAGCCCTTTGAATACTGTAGTAGTTAGTTGCTTTAAAGAAAAAAAGCTTGCCAGCGGAGTTCCCCTTTTATGCAGTGGTCCCCAACCAGGGTGCCTCCAGCTGATGCAAAACACACGGACTGATATATTTCAGCCCTTTGAATACTGTAGTAGTTAGTTGCTTTAAAGAAAAAAAAGCTTGCCAGTGGAGTTCCCCTTATAAGCAGTGGTCCCCAACCAGGGTGCCTCCAGCTGTTGCAAAACACACGGACTGATATCTTTTAGCCATTTGAATACTGTAGTAGTTAGTTGCTTGAAGTTTGATTCTGGAGTACCCCTTTTAACCAGCGGTTCCCTCCCAACCAGGGTGCCTCCAGCTGTTGCAAGACACATGGACTGATATCTTTCAGCCCTAAAAAAGGGCTTTTTTGGGTGCTGTCCTTAAAGCAGATGTTACACTAGTGCTTTAGAAGTAAACTGGACCCTGAATACACCACCTAGCAGCAACCTAGTTATCGCTTTCCCTATACAGCAGGAGCAGCTTCTCTGACCCTCCACTTCCTAAGCCTGCAGCATGCTGAATGAGGGTAAAATGGCGTCCGTGCAAGAGGAAGGAGGGTCTGGAAGGGAGGGACTGCTGCTGATTGGCTGTAATGTGTCTGCTGACTCTGACTCACAGGGTCAAAGTTTACTGCAATGTTAAAGTATAGGGGGCAGATCAATGCGAACGCGAACATACTAAATTCGCCGGGAACTGTTCGCCGGCGAACAATTCGCGACATCTCTAGTGAGGAGCTGAGAAGTTTGTCTGTGTGATCCTGAAGGAGGCCCAAGGCCTAGTCCAGCAGCCATGCATCTACTACCAGTTAACCCCTGCAGGTGAAAGTCAAAGCCTGGCAGTAAGCACAAATCCAGGGGCCAAGTCCAGTCAAGATAGTCAAGTCAGTCAAGTCTTTCAAGTTACCAAATAAAGCATGGATTGCTTCAGTCAGTCCAAGTCCACTACAAGTCCCAGCAAGCCGTTAAGCTTCTCTATGTTCACTCTGCATCTCCTTGGGCCTAAACTGAGCTGTATAGACTTTAACACCTTGTCTGCCTCAGTAAAAAGCCATTAATCCATAACCTTGCTTCGGAGTGATTATTTGCCCCGTGCCTGGACCAGGAATAATCGGCTACAACTCGGGTGTTGAATGGTTAACCATGCCCTGGCATCACGATCACTAAAGGTTTACTTACATCTGCACTTATACACCCTCAACACACTACAACTCCCAGCATGCACTGTCAGACCGTGCATGCTGGGAGTTGTAGTTTGGCAACAGCAGAAGTCACACTGTTGGGGAAACACTGAATTAGTCTGTTACCTAACTTAGTGTTTCCTCAACAGTGTGCCTACAGCTGGGCCAATATTACAACTCCCAGCATACAAGACCTGTCAGTGCATTCTGGGAGTTGCAGTTTTGCAACAGCTGGAGGTCTCCCCCCCCCCCCCCTCAAAGGTGAATGTATATGTTATGTACATATGTACAGGATATGTGAATGCATGGAGCCTACAACTGAAGGCATCCTGTTTGGGAAACACTGCCTTAGGGTGCGTTCACACGCGCAGATTTTTTAGCAGGTTTTCCGCTGCGTATTTGAAAGTGGGCGGGCTATTCTTTGCTGTCCGCAGCAGATTTTCCGCGGCGGAATCTACGCTGCGGAAACTCCGCCGCAGTCCCTACTGACTTCAATGGGGATTGCGGCGGATTTTCCGCAGTGTACATTCCGCCGCAGAAAATCTGCTGCGGACATCCAAGAAGAGCCCGCCCCCTTTCAAATACGCAGCGGAGAACCCGCTAAAAAATCTGCGCGTGTGAACGTACCCATAGGGTGTTTTTTGGTGGAGGCGGCAAGTGCAATGCTTGTATCCGAGTCCGCCCTTGTGCAAATCCCTAATTTAGGTCTCAAATGCACATGACCCTCTTTCATTTTGGAGCCCTGTCGTATTTCAAGGCAACAGTTTAGTTCCACACATGGGGTATTTCCTTACTCGGGAGAAATTGTGTTACAAATTGGGGGAGGGGGGCTTCTTCTCCTTTTTACACCTTATGAAAAGGGAAAGTTGGGGTCTACACCAGTATGTTACTGTAGAAAAATTCTACAGTATTGTTTACACCAACATTGTAGTGTTTCCCCAACTTTTCATTTGTACAAGTGGTAAAAGGAGAAAAAGACCCCCAAATTTCTCCTGAGTACACAAATTCCCCCAAATGTGGATGTAAAGTGTTATGCAGGAACAAAACAGGGCTCAGGAGGAAAGGAGGAACTTTGGGATTTTGGAGAGAGGATTGAAGTCAGGGGCCATATGGCTTTTACAAAGCCCCCCATGGTGCCAGAACAGCGGAAAGCCCCCACATGTGACACAATTTTAGAAACTACACCCCTCAAGGAACATAACATGGGATACAGTGAGTATTAACACCCCTAGGTGTTTGCCAATTTTTGTTACAGTGAGTCGTAAAAATGAAAATTGAGAATTTTTAAACTAAAATGCTGGTGTAACCCCATATGTGGCCCTAAGCTGTTGCTTTTAAATACCACAGGGCTCCTGAGTGAGAGAGCTCCATATGCATTTGAGGACTAAATGAGGGATTTGCATTATAGCAGACTTGGATGTACAGTAAGGGTAAGAGAGGGACATGCCCCCTGCCTGTGAGAAGATTAAAATTCAGTGTGATCTGATATAAGCTGATTTGAAAAGAAATACAGAAGCTAGACACATACAAGTTATATGTACATGATCAGGATGAGGTACTGAGTAACATAACTTTTTTTTCTGTGATATGATAGGTACACTTTAACCAAGGTTCATTATTTTTCTTCTGTTCTTTCTTTCTTATGTGTCTTCTTTTCTTTTTCTTCCTCCCTGCCTTCTAAAATGACTTTTTTCATATAACTTTTTTCATATAATGTTTTTTATTTTTATTTTGCCTGGTAAAATGTTAGATATCACAATGAAAACCAGACAAGCCCCACTAAACACTATAAAATCATGCAGCGGCCTTACTGGCTTTCTTTGTTAATCCTCCTTTGTGACATCACACATGTGACATCATCAAGTGTTTGGAGCTATCTCTACCAGCCACTAGTACAGTATCAGAGGGAGAGCACACAAAGAGCAGAAGATGAGGAAGGGGCCAAGATTACACAGGAGAGGTACAAAAATCCTAAATGTTGATCAGAATACATCCAGATGACTTGCAAATGATGACTAGATCTATTACATGATATGTCAAAATAATAATGTAAATTGTATTAAATCAAATGATTTAACCATACACTTTGCTGGTGTTCACAAATGACCAAGCATATACTGTATTTTCAATTCTATTACACAAAGAGGGAAATTTATCAAAACCAGTAGAGAGGAAATGTTGCCCTGTAGCCCATAGCAACCAATCAAATTGCTTCTTTCATTTTTAACAAGGCAACTGAAAAAATCTGATTGGTCGCAATGGCAACTGGTCAACTTTTCCTTCCTTTGCACACGTTTTGATAAATTTTGACAACCCCCCCCTCAACTTAGTCAGGGTGGGTGGGGGATATAAGTACTGTATGGGTATATTAAAGGGGTACTCCCCTGGAAAACATAAATTTGTTTAAATCAACTGGTGCCAGAAGTTAAACAGATTTGTAAATTACTTCTATTTAAAATCTTAACCCTTCCAGTACTTATCAGCTGCTGTATTTTCCAGAGGAAATTCTTTCTTTTTGAATTTCCTTTCTGTCTGACCACAGTGCTTTCTGCTGACACCTCTGTCCATTTTAGGAACTGTCCAGAGTAGGAGCAAATCCCCATAGGAAACCTATCCTGCTCTGGACAGTTCCTAAAATGGACAGAGGTGTCAGCAGAAAGCACTGTGGTCAGACAGAAAGGAAATTCAAAAAGAAAAGAACTTCCTCTGGAAAATACAGCAGCTGATAAGTAAGGGAAGGGTTACAATTATTTTTAAATAGAAGTAATTTACAAATCTGTTTGTCAAGTCTATAAGGGGAGATTTATCAACACCTATGCAGTGGAGAGTGGTGCAGTTGCCCATAGGAACCAATCAGATCGCTTTTTTAGTTTTTTAGATGCCATTTTTAAAATGAAAGAATAAATCTAGATGGTTGCTATAGGCAACTGGTCAAATTTTCCTCTCCACAGGTTTTGATAAATCTCCCCAATGTGTCAAAATATTAATCTAGATTGTATTAAAGATAATTATTTAACTATACACTTTGCTGATGTTCCCAAGTGACCAAGTATATACTTTCTATTCAATTCTATTACACAAAGAGTTAGAGGGGAGTTGTAAGGACTGTATGGGTATATTAAGTCTACGGGGGAGAATAATCAAAACCTGTTCAGAGGAAGAGTTGCTGAGTTGCCTTTTCAAAAATGAAAGAAGCGATCTGATTGGTTGCTATGGGCAACTCAGCAACTTCCCTCTGGACAGGTTTTGATAAATCTTCTCCGCTAAGTCTACTGGGGAGAATAATCAAAACCTGTGTAGAGGAAGAGTGGAGCAGTTCATCATAAAAACCAATCAGATTGCTTCTTTCTGAGTTTGCAGAGGCCTATTTAAAAATGAAAGAGGCAATTTTATTGGTTACTATGGGCAACTGGTCAACTTTTCATCGGCACAGGTTTTAATTATTCTCCCCCTATATGTATAGTTTTCCATACATAGAAAAAAAACACCTATATGGTCAGTTGACAGGGAATTAATATAAGCGATCTCTAACTTTAAAAATTACCTTCTGTTATAACCTAAAACAAGAATTCAGGCTGAAATAATGCATATTTAACTATAATAATGCTGGATTTCATGTATGACTATTAACCCCTTCCAGCAAACGTCCAATACATTTTCTATCACCATGTCCGTTGGCATGGTGATAGAAACGTCTTGTCAGCTGTTCTGAACAGCTGACCATTGACACTATGCAGCTGGGGACCAATCAGAATGGTCCCCTGCTGCTGATCTTTGTAATTAGATAGTCAGTTAGTGACTGACTAATGACAAGGACTTGCAGGGTTCCGGGCTGATCGGGTCTCTGGTGACCCGATAGCCCGGAAAATAAGGATGATCGGAGCTGTCAGAGACAGCTCTGATCATCCTGAGGGATAGGAGCAAGGTGGCAGCTGCCACCTCGCTCCTGCCCCCTGCCATTGGTTGTCAGGACTAGCTGACCAATGGCAGGAGGGGGGTGGGAGGTTAAAGTTGAAATCCCCACTCTGCCCGCCCCTGGATGTCAGGGCAGAGTGGGGGGAAGATGATGGCGGGTGCTGTGACCGACGATTGCGGCGGGACCGGCAGCGGAATCGGGACAGGCAGCTGCAGGGTCGGCGGAGGTAGCAGTAAAGATCAGCGGTAAGTGATCTTTACTGCTGCCTTCCAGGAGTTGCCAAACTACAAATCCCAGCAAGCCCAGACAGCCAAAGCCTGTCTGGGCATGCTGGGAGTTGTAGTTTTGCAACATCTGGAGGGCCACAGTTTGGAGAACACTGTGCAGTGGTGTCCAAACTGTAGCCCTTCCAGATGTTGCAAAACTAAAACTCCCAGCATGTCCAGACAGTCCAGGCATGCTGGGAGTTGTAGTTCTGTAACATCTGGCTCTTCAGATGTTGCAGAACTACAACTCCCATCATGCCTGGACAGTCTGGGCATGCTTGGAGTTGAAGTTTTACAACATCTGGAGGGCTACAGTTCGGACACCACTGCACAGTGGTCTCCAAACTGTGGCCCTCCAGATGTTGCAAAACTACAACTCCCATCATGTCTTTCAGCTGTCTGGGAGTGCTGGGAGTTGTAATTTTGCAACAGCTGGAGGCACCCTTGTTGGGAAACACTGAGTTATGCACGGACAGCCAAAGGGCATGCTGGGAGTGTTAGTAGTATGCCTCCTGCTGTTACATAACTACAAGTCCCAGCATGCCCTTCAGTTGTCACTGTATGCTAAGAGTTGTAGTTTTTGCAATGGCTGAAGGCACACTGGTTGCGTTAGGTAGGTTGTTACCTAATTCAGTGTTTCGCAACCAGTGTGCCTCCAGCTGTGGCAAACTACAACTCCCAGCATGCACTGATAGACCGTACATGCAGGGAGTTGTAGTTTTGCAGCAGCTGGAGGCACACTGATTGCAAAACACTGAGATAAGTAACAAACTCTGTGTTTTGCAACCAGTGTGCCTCCAGCTGTTGTATAACTTCAACCCCCAGCATGCACGGACAGCCAAGGGGCAAAGGGGCATGCTGGTAATGGTAGTTTTGCAACAGCTGGAGTTTTGCTTCCCCCCCCCCCCTCCCCAATGTTAATGTACAGGGTACATTCAGAATGGTCCCCTGCTGCTGATCTACAGCGAGTCTCTTGCTACAAGTTTGAGATGCAGCAAATTTTCAACCGCAGCTCAAACTCCCAGAGGGAAACTCGCTGTAGACCCCCGCCCTGTCAGTGTACCCTAAAAACACTACACTACACCTTTACAAAATAAAGGGTAAAACACTACATATCCTCATACCCCTACACAGCCCCCCCCCCCCCCAAATAAAAAAAAAAAATTCTCGTACGACACTGTTTCCAAAACAGAGCCTCCATCTGTTGCAAGACAAGTCCCAGTATTGCCGGACAGCGATTGACTTTCCAGGCATGCTGGAAGTTTTGCAACAGCTGGAGGCACCCTGTTTGGGAAACACTGTTATAGGGTATTTTTGGTATCGGAGGCAAGTGTAATTCTTGTATCCGGGTCCGTCCCATCCAAATCCCTTATTTAGTCCTCAAATGCACATGGGGCTCTCTCACTTCGGAGCCCTGTCGTATTTCAAGGCAACAGTTTAGGGCCACATATGGGGTATTTCCGTACTCAGGAGAAATTGTCTAACAAATTTTGGTGGGCTTTTTCTCCTTTTACCCCTTATGAAAAGGTAAAGTTGGGGTCTACTCCAGCATGTCATTGTAAAAGGAAAAAAAAGACCCCAAAAAATTTGTAACGCAAATAGTACGGAAATAACCCATATGGGGGCATAAAATGCTCTGCGGGCACCCAAAAAGGCTCAGGAGTGAGAGCGCACCATGTACATTTGAGGTGATTTGCACAGGGGTGGCTGATCGTTACAGCTGTTCTGACATAAACACACACAAAAAAAAATGTGACCTCATTTTGGAAACTACACCCCTCACGGAACGTAACAAGGGGTATAGTGAGCCTTAATACCCCACAGATGGACGTGAAAATGAAAATTTTATATTTTTTCACTAAAATGCTGGTGTTATCACAAATTTTTCATTTTTACAAGGGGTAATAGAAAAAAGACCCCCAAAATTTGTAACCCCATTTCTTCTGAGTATATAAATACCCCAAAAGTCAAATGTGGCTCCTTCTCTTCTGAGCATTGTAGTGCGCCCGCAGTGCATTTGACATCCACATATGGGGTATTTCCATACTCAGAAGAGATGGGGTTACAAATTTTGGGGGGCATTTTCTCCTATTGTAAAATAGGCGGAAAAAAAAATTATTTACACATCCAACTTTAACGAAAAGTCGTCAAAAACCTGTGGGGTGTTAAGGCTCACTGTACCCCTTGTTACGTTCCTTGAGGGGTGCAGTTTCCAAAATAGTGTTCCACATGTTTTTTTGTTTTTCTTTGCTGTTCTGGCACCACAGGGGCTTCCTAAATGTGACATGCCCCCCAAAAACCATTTCCGCAAAATTCACTCTCCAAAATCCCATTGTCGCTCCTTTCCTTCTGAGTCCTCTACTGCGCCCGCTGAACACTTTACTATCAAAAAACAGCTGCCACTGAAAACAAAGTGCACTCCACTGAGTTAACAACAATATCTTTATTAGTACAAAACAGCAGATCAAGGCTCCTAAAGAGCCAAAACACAGCCTCAGAGAAGGGCCATGACCCCCTGCCCTGAGTAAATGACCCCGTCCTACTGAAAATATGATATTAATAAATGGTGTCGGCTCAATGTGGCTACTCAAGATAATACAATGTAAGGGCACAGTGGGCACCACAATATTATAGCATATAATATATAATCCTAGATAGGATGCAATAATACAATAATATTAAACCTAGAATGCTGCCCTATTGCCAATATACAATACCACACGTGGGATGCACTCCACACAGGCCAACGACACAGATGTTGTAACAGAGGACGGGGTCACTGAACCCCACACGTTCCGTCGCGAAGCGACTTCCTCAGGGGTGTTGTAGTCACTGTGTGATAAGCCTCATTATATACTGTTGCGGAGGATGAAAAATCAATAAAATACCCGGCAGGTGCGCTCCATGTGAATAAAATTCATAAGTAAAAGCATCCCAGAGTTATTAATGCTTGATGTGGCAGTGGTCAGATGCGCAAAAAATGCTCTGGTCTTTACGATACTTGCATCATTTCTTGGTGAAAAATTCAAAAATTTCATTAAAAATGTGATAATTTTGCATTTTTCTAACTTTGAAGCACTCTGCTTGTAAGGAAAATAGAAATACCAAATAAATTATATATTGATTCCCATATACAATATGTCTACTTTATGCTTGCATCATAAAGTTGACATGTTTTTAGTTTTGGAAGACATCAGAGGGCTTCAAAGTTCAGCAGCAATTTTCCAATTTTTCTCAAAATTTTCAAAATCGGAATTTTTCAGGGACCAGTTCAGTTTTGAAGGGGATTTCATATTAGAAATACCCCACACATGCCCATAAATGTCCCCATTATAAAAACTGCACCCCTCAAAGTATTCAAAATGACATTCAGAAAGTTTGTTAACTCTTTAGGTGTTTCACAGGAATAGCAGCAAAGTAAAGGAGGAAATTAAAAATCTCCATTTTTTACACTAACATGTTCTTGTAGACCCAGTTTTTGAATTTTTACAAGGGGTAAAAGCCGAAAAAGACCCCCAAAATGTGTAACCCAATTTCTCTCGAGTAAGGAAATACCTGATATGTGAACGTAAAGTGCTCTGTGGGTGCCCTAGAGGGCTCAGAGGCAAAGGAGCGACAATGGGATTTTGGAATGTGAATTTTGCTGAAATGGTTTTTGGGGGGCATGTCACATTTAGGAAGCCCCTATGGTGCCATGACAATAAAAAAAACAAAAAACACATGGCATACTATTTTGGAAACTACACCCCTCATGTCACGCGACATGGGGGTGTAGGGGGTCATTTTGACAGGGGGTAATAGGAGAAAAAGCCTCCCAAAATTTTAACCCCGTTTCTTCTGAGTATAGAAATACCCCACATGTGGATGTAAAGTGCTCTGCTGGCAAACTTCTCAGAAGAGAAGGAGCACCATTGGGCTTTTGGAGAGAGAATTTGTTTGGAATAGAAGTCGGGGACCATGTGCGTTTACAAAGCCCCCATGGTGCCAGAACAGTGGACCTCCCCCGCATGTGACCTAATTTTGGAAACTACACCCCTCACAGATTGTAATAAGGGGTGCAGTGAGCATTTACACCTCACTATCGTTTGACAGATCTTTGGGACAGTGGGCTGTGCAAATGGAAAATTTCATTTTTACGAAAAAAATTCAAAAAATCTGTCAGACACCTGTGGGGTGTAAACTCTCACTGCAACCCTTTTTACATTCTGTGAGGGGTGTTGTTTCCAAAATAGGCTCACATGTGGGGGGTCCACTTTTTCCTGCAGCATGAGGGTTTTATAGACGCACATGGCCTTTAATTCCAGACACATTCTCTCTCCAAAAGCCCAGTGGCGCTATTTCTCTTCTGAGTATTGTAGTTTGCCCGCAGAGCACTTTACATCCATATATGGGGTATTTATATACTCAGAAGAAATGGGGTTACAAACTTTGGGGGCTTTTTTTCCTATTACTCCTTGTGAAAATGTACACACACTGTACCCATAATAATAATAATACTGCCACACACTGTTTTTTTTTTATTTCAGATGAATCCCACCCCTGCACTGTCCTCCACCTCCAGACCCCTCTGTCCTTCGCCCCCTCCAGATTCCTATGCCCCCTCCCTTGGCCAGACCCCTTTGTCTGCCTCCTCCTCCAGACTCCTCTTTTCTCCTCCTCCAGATGACTTTGTCCACCTCCTCCTCCAGAGCTCTTTGTTCTCCTCCTGCAGATTCCTCTGCCCCCACCTCCTCCAGACCCCTCTGTCTGCCACCTCCAGACTCCTCTGTCTGCTTCATCTAAACTGCTTAGTCTTTCCCCAGGCTCCTCTTTCCTCCTCCAGATTCCTCTGTCCTCCTCCTCCAGATGATTCATGATAGATGTGTATATGACTGGTATATGTATGACAGACAGTCATACACAAATTCATACGCACACACACACCTATCATACATATATCATTACGTACACACATCGTACATAAATCTATCCTACATTCATACTTGCATACATCTATCATACATACTTGCATACATCTTACATGCATACATACATCTATCATGCATGCACACATCTATCATACATGCATGTATACATCTATCATACATACACACATCTATCATACATACATACATACATCTATTATACATACAAACATATATCATAGACCATCTATCATACATATATACATGCATGCATTCATCTATTATACATACACACATCTACCATACATGCATACATACATCTGTCATGCATACATCTATAATACATACCCACATGACAGCTCTATCATGCCATCACCTGGAGATCACCACCACTCATCAGGGTCCAGGGATCAGGTTGGAGACAGCGCTGAATAAGCTGGCCATCACTCCTTGCCCTCACTTGGCGCTGGTGTGATTTGTCCAGGACGCAATTAATTTTATTACACCGACAGTTGCAGGCTAGGGGCAGGCATGCGTGCCTGGTCAGGGAACTTCTGCTCCCAACAGCCTCAGCAGCTGCCCGATCTCATGGGACTTGGGGTCCGGTGTGAACCACTGCTGTCTTAAAGCAGCGGTTGTAATATTTATTTTAAAAAATGTAAGGAAAAAAAATAAAAACTCCGATCTGAGACCCCCCCCCAGCAACACCCCTGTTGGTTGTACATAAAAAAAATGATGTAAAATATAAAAATGTAAAATAAAAAAAATGAATATATAATCACCATATAAAATGGTATCCTGACACCACAAATTAGTCAATATATCCATACTGTAATTATAGAGTATTTTTGCGCTGGAACCTATTTGGGTACCACTATGTGAGGAAGAGCGTGCTTATAATACTATCTCCGGCACAAGGACGCTGCTACAAAGTATCGCATTGGCTCTCCACAAGCACTTACACCCTCTCTGCTGCCTGATCTCCGCTCCCAACATTGGGCTGGACGCAGAACTGTGCCATTCAGCTGGCATCTCAGTGCAACTAAGCCACGAGCGGAGAAACGTCACTTACAGTCCTTAGGGCCCATCCAGAGGACTTCTTGTGACTGCAGGTAATATTCATCATTGTGGCCGGGTACATCCCGTGCCAACCTACACAGAAGCATTGTCTGACATTCACGCAGATGGGTTTTCACCATAAGGACACAGACAGACTTTAGGAGACCCTTGTTGGTTTCTCTCTTTTTTTTGCCCTCACTAAATTCTCTGATTTAAATGATTACTGTATGGACATATATTGACTAATTTATGGTGTCAGGATTTCATTTCATATGGTGATTATATATGCATTTTTTATTTCACTCCCTGTATGTTAGTCTGTTCAGAATTTAGTGTAATATATCTTTTTAATAATTAGCATACAATAAAATTATTTATTTTATGTACAACCAATGATATCCCTAGTCTTCAATCAATTCTATACCTTGAGGTCTGTTTCTATATATATATAAATATATATATATAGAGAGAGAGAGAGAGAGAAATGGTGTGGTACTGACCACTGCATAGGTTAGGTCTCCCAATATTAATCAGAAAGAATAGTGGTTGAGGGAACCTTTAAAATATTAGTTTTTAATTATAATTAAAAACTAATATAAAAACTAAAACGAATATTTTAAAGGTTCCCTCAACCACTATTCTTTCTATATATATATATATATATATATATATATATATATATATATATACATACATACAGTGGTCCCTCAATATATGATGGTAATTGGTTCCGGGAGGACCATTGTATGTTGAAACCATCATATGTTGAGTACATATCTCTATGGAAAACTGGTAATTGGTTCCTGAGTCAATAAAATTTCAACCCAAAGTAAGTAAAAATAACCACACAAAGTACCGATAAACCAGAAAAAAAAAAGAGGGTTTTGTACAGGGTGAATCCAGTTGTTGCAAAACTACAGCTCTCAGCATGCCCAGATGCTCTCTATTTTTACAACACAAGGATGCACCCTGGTAGGTAAACAGTGAGGTATGCCAGGGACTTAGGTAGCCAGGGATGCACAGTTTTTGTGCCACCAATTCTACCTTGTAATGACATCAGTCATTTTACACAAAAATCAACGGGGAAACGGAAAAGAAAAATCATTGTGAGACAAAATTGAAGAAAAAAAAACCAAATTTTGTCACTTTTGGGGGCTTCTGTTTCTACGCAGTGCATTTTTCAGTAAAAATGACACCTTATCTTTATTCTGTAGGTCCCTACGATTAAAATGATACCCTACTTATGTAGGTTTGATTTTGTTGTACTTCTGGAAAAATTCATAACTACAAGCAGGAAAATTTATACGTTTAATATTCCTCTTCTGACCCCTATAACTTTTTTTTATTTTTCCATGTATGGGCCGGTATGAGGGCTTTTTTTTGCGCCATGATCTGAAGTTTTTAGCGGTACCATTTTTTTTTTTATTGGACTTTTAATCGCTTTTTATACATTTTTTTATGATATAAAAAGTGACCAAAAAAAAGCAATTTTTTTACATGTATGCCATTGACCATGCAATTTAATTAATGATATATTTTTTATAGGTCGGACATTTACGCACGCGACGATACCATAAATGTTTACTTTTTATTATGTTTATGTACATTTTTTATATGGAATTTGGGAAAAGGGGGGTGATTTAAACTTTTAATAAGGACGGGGTTAATGTGTGTGTTTTTAGACTTTCTATTTTTTTTTACACTTTTAGTCCTTTTTTTTTTACACTTTTAGGAGGAATCATTAGATTCCACATACAGATCATTATGGTTGGATAGAACCATATTGATCAGTGTGATCTGTGCTCTATTGATAAAGCCTGGCCCAGCCAGGCTTTATCATTCAGAGCAAAGCAGCCAGCATGGAAGCAAAGGTAAGCCCTCCGGCTACCTCCACAGTGGATCGCCCCCCCCCCCCCCCCCCCGCAATCGTGCTGCGGGGGGGGGGGGGGGGGGGGTGGCAAGCGATCAACCCCACTGGACCACCAGGGAGTGTTAAAAGTTTCCTTTAGACACCGCTGTCAGCTTTGACAACGTATGTCGAGGCCATCGTATCTCGAGGGGTTACTGTATATATATCCTTTTTGGGGTATATATTTTATCTGTTTGGTTTTCGTTGGCACTGCAGGAATAGTAAATCACAGTACCTTGGTATAGATAATTACCGTATTTATTGGCGTATAACACGCACGGGCGTATAACACGCACCCCCATTTTAACAGGGAAGTTTAAGCAAAAAATAAATAAAATGTAAAATAAATGACTTGGATTAAATGCCACATCATCCCCCCAACTTCGTTTTCTTCTGCACCACAGTTTGGTCCCGTCCCCTCCAGCGCCCCATCATTCCTTCCTTTTTATCAGTCCCTGTGCCACATTTACCCCTCTCATCACCACCACCCATGTCTCATCATCCCCCCATGTCTCATCATTTCCCCCTGTCATAAGATCACCACTAGCCATACAGACATTAAGCATTTAGTGCCTCCCCCACCATCATTTCCCCATGTCTCATCATCCCCCACCCTGTCTCATCATGTCCCCCATCATTCCCCCCTCATCATTTCCCCCACGTCTCATCATCCCCCACCCTTGCTCATCATGTCCCCCATCAATCCCACTTCATCATTTTCCCCTGTCTCCTCATCCCCCACCCTGTCTCATCATGTCCCCCATCATTCCCCCCTCATCATCCCTCCACCCTGTCTCATCATTCCCCCAACCTGTCTCATCATTCCCCCCATCATTTCCCCCTCATCATCCCCCCACCCTGTCTCATCATGCCCCCATCATTCCCCCCTCATCATTTCCCCCTGTCTCATCACCCCCCCAACCCGTCTCATCATCCCCCCATAATTTCCCCCTCCTTCATCATTTCCCCGTGTCTCATCATCCCCCCAACCTGTCTCATCATCCCCCCATCATTTCCCCCTTCCTCATCATTTCCCCCTGTCTCATCATCCCCCCACCCTGTCTCATCATCCAGCCATCATGTTCCTCCTATGCTGTTCTTCCCCTCCCTCATCATTCCCCCTTTTCCCTGTTTTTCATATTTTTTAAAATTTTCCTTACCTGGCTTGGCTTCGGCTGTCTTGCGGGCTGCGGACAGTGAAGCAGATGAATGACGTCCTCTCCCGACTCCTCTGCGCGGCATCATCAGTGACGTCACTTTTCATTTCCTGAAAATGCCACTAGTCAGAGTTCGGAGTGTGGCGACTACAGGAAACAAAAAGTGATGTCTCTGATGCCGCGCAGAGAAGCCGGGAGAGGACGTCATTCATCTGCTTCCCTGACTGCAGCCCGCAAGACCCCCCACCTGACCTGGCCTACCGAAGCGCAGCCAGGTAAGGAAAATAAAAAAAACTATAAAAAGCAGGGAAATGGGGGAATGATGAGGGAGGGGGAGGCAAGAAAAATTAAAAGTAAAACTGTCACTTTGTTTTCTCCTGCACTATCCACAGGTACTGGTCGATAGTGCGGGAGACGTTGATTAAAATGAGCCCTACCTTGTCCGGATCTGCGCCACCGTTCTCCCGCAATTGTAGTTTTATTATGTGTTGAAATCTTCTGTAACTGGCACGGGCGGGGCTTCGGCGCTTAACTGGCACTGACGTCAGCGCCGCTTATGAATATTCATTCCCCCTCCCCCAGTTAGGAGCGGCAAAGAGAGGGAGAACTGGAGGGAGGGGGGATGAATATTCATATGCGGCACTGACAGTGCCAGTTAAGCGCCGAAGCCCCGCCCATGCCAGTTACAGGAAGATTCCAACACATAATAAAACTACATTTGCGGGAGAACGGCAGTGCAGATCCGGACAAGGTAGGGCTCATTTTAATCAGCATCTCCCGCACTATCCACCAGTACCTGTCGATAGTGCGGGAGAAAACAAGTGACAGTTTTCCAGAGCGGGGAGGAGACACCCCTGGTCACTGATTTAAAGTGGCCGCAGCCGTGCTTCTAATACTTAACAAGCAGCTGCTGCTGCGGCCGTTTTAAATCAGTGACCAGAAGATTTATTGGCGTATAACACGCAGGCAGGCTTTTTGCCTTAAATTTAAGTTTTAAAAGTGCATGTTATACGCCGATAAATACGGTATACATATCCTTTTTGGGGTATATATTATATCTGTTTGGTTTTCCTTGGCACTACAGGAATAATGTATCACAGTACCTCGGTATAGATACCGTATTTATCGGGGTATACCACGCACCGGCCTATAACACGCACCCTCATTTTACCAAGGATATTTGGGTAAAAAAAGTTTTTTACCCAAATATCCATGGTAAAATGAGGGTGCGTGTGTGCGCGTGTATACCCCAATACATCCCCAGGAAAGGCAGGGGGAGAGAGGCCGTCGCTGCCCGCTTCTCTCCCCCTGCCTTTCCTGGGGTCTAGAGCCGTGCTGCCGGCCCTTCTCTCCCCCTGGCTATCGGCGCCGCTGCCCGTTCTGTCCCCCTGACTATCGGTACCGGCGCCCCATTGCCGGCGCCGATAGCCAGGGGGAGAGAAGCGGCACTGATAGCCAGGGGGAGAGAAGGGGCAGCGGCACCCATTGCCGGCGCCGCTGCCCCGTTGCCTCCCCCCATCCCCGGTGGCATAATTACCTGGGTCGGGTCCGCGCTGCTGCAGGCCTCCGGCGTGCGTCCCCTGCTTCGTTGCTATGCACGGCGCGGCGCACTGACGTCATGCGCCACGCCGTGCAGCGCATAGCAACGACGAACGGGACGCACGCTGGAGGCCTACAGCAGCGCGGACCCGACCCAGGTAATTATGCCACCGGGGATGGGGGGGGGGGGGCAGCGGCGCCGGCAATGGGTGCCGCTGCCCATTCTCTCCCCCTGGCTATCGGCATTGGTACCGATAGTCAGGGGGACAGAACGGGCAGCTGCGCCGATAGCCAGGGGGTGAGAAGGGCTGGCAGCAGGGCTCTAGACCCCAGGGAAGGCAGGGGGAGAGAAGCGGGAAGCGACGGCCTCTCTCCCCCTGCCTTTCCTGGGGCGGTATCGGCGTATAACACGCACCTAGACTTTAGGCTAAAAATTTTAGCCTAAAAAGTGCGTGTTATACGCCGATAAATACGGTAATTAATACAGTGCGAACCCCCCTAAGTTTTTTTTTATTTTCTTTGCAATATCATACTAGTGCAGTGTATTATTATATGAGCTATCAATCGATCGCTGCTTAAAGTCCATTAAAGGGGTACTCCACCGCAAACATCTTATCCTTATCGACAGTCATCGGGCACGAAGTGGAGTTCGCTCCATGTGCTGAATGACAGGGTGCCGCGCCGGAGATTGCGGGGGTCCCTAGCATTAGATAGCGGATAAGATGTTTGCGGCTGAGTACCCCTTTAATAAGAATAGTTAAAAACTAAAAAACAAAACAAAGTTAATAAAATAATAATAAAAAGAATAAATAAAATAAAACACCTCCACAAAATCATTTCTTTAAAAACATTTTTGAATCAAATATTAAATTTAGAAAAATATATATATTTATATATATAGGTATATATGTAAATATATATATATATATATATATATATGTATATATATATATATATATATATATATATATATATATATTTATATATATATATATATACATGCTCCCAAAAAATCATATCCTCAAAAAAAAAACTGACAATTGCCATAACCATACACTGCCTCAGCATAATACTGAGAGGCATAATGCACTGTAGAAGAAATGATCAGCTCATTGATTAGAGTTTGATTTGTTATGGAAATATGGGTAAAAAATAAAATAAAAAGAAAAGATAAAATAAAAGTTTCATAAAATGTTTTTATGACCCCTCCCCCACAAAAAAGATACAGAAAGGCAGAAATGTTATGGAGAGAAAGAGAAATAAAAATAATAATTTTGCTCCAAATATAAAATTATAAAAAAAAGGGAAAAAATACCCAAAAAATAAAACAAAACAAAAAAAATATAAAACTGACTAAAGCCATGACAATTCATAGCCTATAAACTTAATGCTGAAAAGCATAATACACTGCACTTTAATTCCAGTGCAGTGTAACATATGAGCGATCAGAAGATCACTCTTAATTGTTCTCTTTAAAAAAAAATTAAGGGCTATGTTCATACTCAGGAATTTTAATCTGGAATAATTATGGATGAAAATTCCACTGGATCATTGTCATCCTCATAGATGGCAATGTATTCTGCACAGATTACATCTAAGCAAAGTTAAAAATAAAGAACAAACAATTTATACAACCATCAACCCCTTCACCCGCAAAATATATATATTTATGGAAAACAAAACCAAAAGATATTAACCCCTTAACGACGCAGGACGTATATTTACGTCCTGCGCCGGCTCCCGCGATATGAGGCGGGATCGCGCCGCGATCCCGCACCATATCGCGTCGGTCCCGGCACTCATCAACGGCCGGGACCCGCGGCTAATACCACACATCGCCGATCGCGCCGATGTGCGGTATTAACCCTTTAGAAGCGGCGGTCAAAGCTGACCGCCGCTTTTAAAGTGAAAGTGACCCGGCTGCTCAGTCGGGCTGTTCGGGACCGCCGCGGTGAAATCGCGGCGTCCCGAACAGCTTACAGGACACCGGGAGGGCCCTTAACTGCCTCCTCGGTGTCCGATCGGCGAATGACTGCTCCGTGCCTGAGATCCAGGCAGGAGCAGTCAAGTGCCGATAACACTGATCACAGGCGTGTTAATACACGCCTGTGATCTGTGTAAAAGATCAGTGTGTGCAGTGTTATAGGTCCCTATGGGACCTATAACACTGCAAAAAAAAAGTTTAAAAAAGTGTTAATAAAGGTCATTTAACCCCTTCCCTAATAAAAGTTTGAATCACCCCCCTTTTCCCATAAAAAAAATAAAACACTGTAAAAAAAAAAAAAATAAACATATGTGGCATCGCCGCGTGCGTAAATGTCCGAACTATAAAAATATATCATTAATTAAACCGCATGGTCAATGGCGTACGCGCAAGAAAATTCCAAAAAAGCGCATTTTTGGTCACTTTTTATTCCATTAAAAAATGAATAAAAAGTGATCAAAAAGTCCGATCACAACAAAAATCATACTGATAAAAACTTCAGATCACGGCGCAAAAAATGAGTCCTCATACCACCCTATACGTGGAAAAATAAAAAATGTTATAGGGGTCAGAAGATAACATTTTTAAACGTATACATTTTCCTGCATGTAGTTATGATTTTTTCCAGAAGTACGACAAAATCAAACCTATATAAGTAGGGTATCATTTTAACCGTGTGGACCTACAGAATAATGTTAAGGTGTAATCTTTACAGAAATAGGCACTGCGTAGAAACGGAAGCCCCCAAAAGTTACAAAAGTTACTGCAAAGTAGAATTGGCAATGCAAAAAATAAGCCATAATATGGATTTTTAGGTGGAAAATTAAAAGGGTTATGATTTTTAAAAGGTAAGGAGGAAAAAACGAAAGTGCAAAAACTGAAAAACCCTGGGTCCTTAAGTGGTTAAACACCGTCAGTATAATGTTTGGAGGCATAAAACATTTACAAAAATTATTGAAATGTTTTGTTCCTTTTTCGGATGCAGTTTCATAATTGTGAGAGATAAGTAGTTCTGTCCCTAGAGTGTTATATACATAAGCGTCTGTAGCATGTATCAGGAACATGTTATCATACCTGTGTCTTTTTATAGGTGACTGATGCCCGGTGAGAAGTTGAACGTGACACAGCTGCAAGAAAGGAACCGCGAGACAGGTAATTAATATTTATATTAATTACTGATAACAATCAGGCTAGATGTAACAGCTAGACCTGCAGAGATGTGATAGTCTCTACCTTATACATGAAGATATATGTGCTGTTTATAAGTATATCGTCTATAGACAGCTTCTTTTATAACACAACCATATCTCAGGTACAGAGATTAGGATCATTAATGATCCCCAAACTCTGTTATTCATTTGTAGGAATCCCCTTTTCCAATATTTAATAGAATAGAATCGACTGACCGAAGAGTTTACAAGTTTACTTTAGGGCGTAATACACTGCACTTTAATAGCAGTGCAGTGTATTATAAGAGCGATCTGAACATCACTGTTAAAAATCTTCTTTATAGAAAATAAAAGGCTAGGTTCACACTGAGGAATATCCAGCCGGAATATATACTGCAGGAGGTTCTACGGGTATATTGCCGTCCTCATAGATGGCAATGTATTCTGCACGGATCCTGTCTAAAGAAAGTTAAAAATAAACAATTTATAAAATAACCCCAACCCGAGCCCTACAAAAATATATATGTTTATATGTTGACCACCGCACAAAGTGGCGGCTGACACACTCCCTCAATACAACTCTATGGCAGAGCCGGAGCTCTGCCTTCGGCAATCTCCGGCTCTGCCATAGCGATGTATTGAGGGGGCGTGTCGGCCACCACTTCGTGCCGTGGTCAACACGCCCCCTTCCTGTGGGCTGTCAGGGTCCCGTACAGGAGATTGCGGGGGGGCTTCCAGCGGTCGGACCCCCCACGATCTCTTGTACGGGGCACCGACAGCCCGCAGGAAGGGGGCGTGTTGACCACCGCACAACGTGGCGGCTCTCACGCTCCCTCAATACAACTCTATGGCAGAGCCCGAGCTCTGCCTTCGGCAATCTCCGACTCTGCCATAGTGATGTATTGAGGGGGCGTGTCGGCCGCCGCTTCGTGCGGTGGTCGACACCCACTATCTGGCAAGCGAGCCTGGCACCCATACAAAGAGATCGCGGGGGGCCCCCAGCAGTCAGACCCCCGCGATCTTAAACTTATCCCCTATCCTTAGGATAAGGGATACGTTTTTCACCACTGGACTACCCCTTCAACCATGCCATACTCTTTACTCCTGAATATAACCCTGCCAGAAACTGTGCCCTCTGCCACACACTGTACCCATAATAATAATAAAAATACTGCCACACACTGTTTTTTTATTTATTTCGGTTGAATCCCACCCCTGCACTGTCCTACATCTCCAGACCGTTCTGTCCCTGCCCCCCTTGCCCAGACCCCTTTGTCTGCCTCCTCCTCTAGACCCCTCTGTTCTCCTCCTCCAGACCTCTTTGTTCTCCTCCTGCAGATTCCTCTGCCCCCACCTCCTCCAGACCCCTCTGTCCGCCACCTCCAGACTCCTCTGTCTGCTTCATCCAAACCCCTTAGTCTTTCCCCCGGCCCCTCTTTCCTCCTCCAGATTCCTCTGTCCTCCTCCTCCAGATGATGCATGATAGATGTGTTTATGGCTGGTGTATGTATGACAGACAGTCATACACAAATACATACGCACACCTATCATACATACATATATCATTGCGTACACACATCATACATACATCTATCCTACATTCATACTTGCATACATCTATCATACAAACTTGCATACATCTTATATGCATGCATACATCTATCATGCATGCACACATCTACCATACATGCATGAATACATCTATCATACATACACACATCTATCATACATACTTACATGCATCTATTATACATACAAACATATATCATACAAACATATATCATACATATATACATGCATGCATACATCTATTATACATACACACACACATCTATCATACATGCATACATACATCTGTCATGCATACATCTATAATACATACCCACATGACACCTCTATCATGCCATCACCTGGAGATCACCACCACTCATCAGGGTCTGGGGATCAGGTCGGAGAGAGCGCTGAATACACTGGCCATCACTCCTTGCCCTCACTTGGCGCTGGTGTGATTTGTCCAGGACGCAATAAATTTTATTACAACGACAGTTGCAGGCTAGGAGCAGGCATGCGTGCCTGCTCAGGGAACATCTGCTCCCAACAGCCTCGGCAGCTGCCCGATCTCGTGGGACTTTGGGTCTGGTGTAAGCCACTGCTGTCTTAAAGCAGCGGCGTTAATATTTTTAAAAAAAATTTAAGAAAAAAAAAGAAAAACTCCGACCTGAGACCTGGGGCTATAGCCTGTTACCCCCCCCCTACCCCCCCCCCCCCCAACAACACCCCTGTTGGTTGAACATAAAATAAATAATATAAAATATACAAATGTAAAATGAAAAAATGAATATATAATCACCATAGAAAATGGTATCCTGACACCATAAATTAGTCAATATATGTCCATACAGTAATCATAGAGTATTTTTGCGCTGGAACCCCCATATTTGGGTACCACTGTGTGAGGAAGAGCGAGCTTATAATACTATCTCCAGCACGAGGACCCTGATACAAAGTATCGCATTGGCTCTCCGCAATCACTTACACCCTCTCTGCCGCCTGATCTCAGCTCCCAATATTGGGCCGGACGCAGATCCGTGCCAGTCAGCCGGCATCTCAGTGCAACTAAGCCACGAGCGGAGAAATGTCCCTTACCGTCCTGAGGGCCCATCCAGAGGACTTGTGACTGCAGGTAATATTCATCATTGTGGCCGGGTACATCCCGTGCCAACCTACACAGAAGCATTGTCTGACATTCACGCAGACGGGTTTTTACCATAAGGACACAGACGGACTTTGGTGTCAGGATACCAATTCATTTGGTGATTATATATCCATTTTTTATTTTTATGTTATATTTTTATATATCATACTTATTTTTATAGTTCACTCCCTGTATGTTATAAGTCTGCGACAAGGGCCCTGTTCAGACTTTAGTGTAATATATCTTTTTAATAATTAGCATACAATAAAATTATTTATTTTATGTACAGCCAATGATATCTCTAGTCTTCAATCAATTCTATACCTTGAGGTCTGTTTCTATATATATATATATATATATATATATATATATATATACCATATTAATCGGCGTATAACATGCACTGGCGTATAACACGCACCCCCATTTTAACACAGAAATTTAAATAAAAAAATAAAATGTAAAATAAATGACCTGGACTAAATGCCACATCATCCACCCAACTTCGTTTTCTTCCACACATCAGTTTGGTCCCGTCCCCTCCAGTGCCACATCATTCCTTCCCTTTTATCAGTCCCTGTGCCACATTTACCCCTCTCATCGCCACCCCCCATGTCTCATCATCCCCCCCATGTCTCATCATTTCCCCCTGTCATAGACCACCATTAGCCATACAGACATTAAGCATTTAGTGCCTCCCCCCACTATCATTTCCCCCTGTCTCATCATCACCCACCCTGTCTCATCATGTCCCCCATCATTCCCCCCCCTCATCATTTCCCCCTGTCTCATCATGCCCCCACCCTGTCTCATCATGTCCCCCCATCATTCCCCTGTCATCATCCCCCCCACCCTGTCTAATCATGCCCCCCATCATTTCCCCCTCCCTCATCATTTCTCCCTGTCTCATTAAGCATTTAGTTCCTCCCCGCACTATCATTTTCCCCTGTCTCATCATCCCCCACCCTGTTTCATCATGTCCCCCATCATTCCCCCCCTCATCATTTCCCCCTGTCTCATCATCCCCCCAACCTGTCTCATCATCCCCCATCATTTCCCCCTGTCTCATCATCCCCCCAACCTGTCTCATCATCCCCCCATCATTTCCCCCTCCCTCATCATTTCCCCCTGTCTCATTAAGCATTTAGTTCCTTCCCCCACTATCATTTCCCCCTGTCTCATCATGTCCCCATCCTGTCTCATCAAAACAAAAAAATAAAAAACTGACTAAAGCCATGACAATTCATAGCCTGTAAACATAATGCTGAAAAGCATAATACACTGCACTTTAATTCCAGTGCAGTGTAATATATGAGCGATCAGAAGATCACTCTTAATTGTTCTCTTTAAAAAAATTTAAGGGCTATGTTCACACTCAAGAATATTAATCCAGAATAATTATGGATGAAAATTCCACTGGATCATTGCCATCCTCATAGATGGCAATGTATTCTGCACAGATTACATCTAAACAAAGTTAAAAATAAAAAACGAACAATTTATAAAACCATCAACCCCTACACCCGCAAAATATATATATTTATAGAAAACAAAACCAAAAGATATTAAACACCTTCAGTATAAAGTTTAGAGGCATAAAACATTTACAAAAATTATTGAAATGTTTTGTTCCTTTTCGGATGCAGTTTCATAATTCCTGAGATAAGTAGTTCTGTCCCTAGAGTGTTATATATATATATAAGCGTCTGTAGCATGTATCAGGAACATGTTATCATACCTGTGTCTTTTTATAGGTGACTGATGCCCGGTGAGAGGTTGAACGTGACACATACCCCCGTCAGCTGCAAAAAAGGAACCACGAGACAGGTAATTAATATTTATATTAATTACTGATAACAATCAGGCTAGATGTAACATCTAGACCTGCAGAGATGTGATAGTCTCTACCTTATACATGAAGATATATGTGTTGTTTATAAGTATATCGTCTATAGACAGCTTCTTTTATAACACAACCATATCTCAGGTACAGAGATTAGGATCATTTATGATCCCCAAACTCTGTTTTTCATTTGTAGGAATCCCCTTTTCCAATATTTAATAGAATAGAATCGACTGACCGAAGAGTTTACAAGTTTACTTTAGGGCGTAATACACTGCACTTTAATAGCAGTGCAGTGTATTATAAGAGCGATCTGAACATCACTGTTAAAAATCTTCTTTATAGAAAATAAAAGGCTAGGTTCACACTGAGGAATATCCAGCCGGAATATATACTGCAGGAGGTTCTACGGGTATATTGCCGTCCTCATAGATGGCAATGTATTCTGCACGGATCCTGTCTAAAGAAAGTTAAAAATAAACAATTTATAAAATAACCCCAACCCGAGCCCTACAAAAATATATATGTTTATATGTTGACCACCGCACAAAGTGGCGGCTGACACACTCCCTCAATACAACTCTATGGCAGAGCCGGAGCTCTGCCTTCGGCAATCTCCGGCTCTGCCATAGCGATGTATTGAGGGGGCGTGTCGGCCACCACTTCGTGCCGTGGTCAACACGCCCCCTTCCTGTGGGCTGTCCGGGTCCCGTACTGGAGATTGCGGGGGGGGCTTCCAGCGGTCGGACCCCCCACGATCTCTTGTACGGGGCACCGACAGCCCGCAGGAAGGGGGCGCGTTGACCACCGCACAACGTGGCGGCTGACACGCTCCCTCAATACAACTCTATGGCAGAGCCCGAGCTCTGCCTTCGGCAATCTCCGACTCTGCCATAGTGATGTATTGATGGGGCGTGTCGGTCGCCGCTTCGTGCGGTGGTCAACACCCACTATCTGGCAAGCGAGCCTGGCACCCATACAAAGAGATCGCGGGGGGCCCCCAGCAGTCAGACCCCCGCGATCTTAAACTTATCCCCTATCCTTAGGATAAGGGATACGTTTTTCACCACTGGACTACCCCTTTAACCATGCCATACTCTTTACTCCTGAATATAACCCTGCCAGAAACTGTGCCCTCTGCCACACACTGTACCCATAATAATAATAATAATACTGCCACACACTGTTTTTTTATTTATTTCGGTTGAATCCCACCCCTGCACTGTCCTACATCTCCAGACCGTTCTGTCCCTGCCCCCCTTGCCCAGACCCCTTTGTCTGCCTCCTCCTCTTGACCCCTCTGTTCTCCTCATCCAGACCTCTTTGTTCTCCTCCTGCAGATTCATCTGCCCCCTCCTCCTCCTGACCCCTCTGTCCGCCACCTCCAGACTCCTCTGTCTGCTTCATCCAAACCCCTTAGTCTTTCCCCCGGCTCCTCTTTCCTCCTCCAGATTCCTCTGTCCTCCTCCTCCAGATGATGCATGATAGATGTGTTTATGGCTGGTGTATGTATGACAGACAGTCATACACAAATACATACGCACACCTATCATACATACATATATCATTGCGTACACACATCATACATACATCTATCCTACATTCATACTTGCATACATCTATCATACAAACTTGCATACATCTTACATGCATACATACATCTATCATGCATGCACACATCTACCATACATGCATGAATACATCTATCATACATACACACATCTATCATACATACTTACATGCATCTATTATACATAAAAACATATATCATACAAACATCTATCATACATATATACATGCATGCATACATCTATTATACATACACACACACATCTATCATACATGCATACATACATCTGTCATGCATACATCTATAATACATACCCACATGACACCTCTATCATGCCATCACCTGGAGATCACCACCTCTCATCAGGGTCTGGGGATCAGGTCGGAGAGAGCGCTGAATACGCTGGCCATCACTCCTTGCCCTCACTTGGCGCTGGTGTGATTTGTCCAGGACGCAATAAATTTTATTACACCGACAGTTGCAGGCTAGGAGCAGGCATGCGTGCCTGCTCAGGGAACTTCTGCTCCCAACAGCCTCGGCAGCTGCCCGATCTCGTGGGACTTTGGGTCTGGTGTAAGCCACTGCTGTCTTAAAGCAGCGGCGTTAATATTTTTTAAAAAATGTAAGAAAAAAAAAGAAAAACTCCGACCTGAGACCTGGGGCTATAGCCTGTTACCCCCCCCTACCCCCCCCCCCCAGCAACACCCCTGTTGGTTGAACATAAAATAAATAATATAAAATATACAAATGTAAAATGAAAAAATGAATATATAATCACCATAGAAAATGGTATCCTGACACCATAAATTAGTCAATATATGTCCATACAGTAATCATAGAGTATTTTTGCGCTGGAACCCCCATATTTGGGTACCACTGTGTGAGGAAGAGCGAGCTTATAATACTATCTCCAGCACGAGGACCCTGATACAAAGTTTCGCATTGGCTCTCCGCAAGCACTTACACCCTCTCTGCCGCCTGATCTCAGCTCCCAATATTGGGCCGGACGCAGATCCGTGCCAGTCAGCCGGCATCTCAGTGCAACTAAGCCATGAGCGGAGAAATGTCCCTTACCGTCCTGAGGGCCCATCCAGAGGACTTGTGACTGCAGGTAATATTCATCATTGTGGCCGGGTACATCCCGTGCCAACCTACACAGAAGCATTGTCTGACATTCACGCAGACGGGTTTTTACCATAAGGACACAGACGAACTTTGGTGTCAGGATACCAATTCATTTGGTGATTATATATCCATTTTTTTATTTTATTTTATATTTTTATATATCATACTTATTTTTATAGTTCACTCCCTGTATGTTATAAGTCTGCGACAAGGGCCCTGTTCAGACTTTAGTGTAATATATCTTTTTAATAATTAGCATACAATAAAATTATTTATTTTATGTACAGCCAATGATATCTCTAGTCTTCAATCAATTCTATACCTTGAGGTCTGTTTCTATATATATATATATATATATATATATATATACCATATTAATCGGCGTATAACATGCACTGGCGTGTAACACGCACCCCCATTTTAACACAGAAATTTAAATAAAAAAATAAAATGTAAAATAAATGACCTGGACTAAATGCCACATCATCCACCCAACTTCGTTTTCTTCCACACATCAGTTTGGTCCCGTCCCCTCCAGTGCCACATCATTCCTTCCCTTTTATCAGTCCCTGTGCCACATTTACCACTCTCATCGCCACCCCCCATGTCTCATCATCCCCCCCATGTCTCATCATTTCCCCCTGTCATAGACCACCATTAGCCATACAGACATTAAGCATTTAGTGCCTCCCCCCACTATCATTTCCCCCTGTCTCATCATCACCCACCCTGTCTCATCATGTCCCCCATCATTCCCCCCCTCATCATTTCCCCCTGTCTCATCATGCCCCCACCCTGTCTCATCATGTCCCCCCATCATTCCCCTGTCATCATCCCCCCCACCCTGTCTAATCATGCCCCCCATCATTCCCCCCCTCATCATTTCCCCCTGTGTCATCATCCCCCCAACCTGTCTCATCATCCCCCATCATTTCCCCCTGTCTCATCATCCCCCCAACCTGTCTCATCATCCCCCATCATTTCCCCCTCCCTCATCATTTCCCCCTGTCTCATTAAGCATTTAGTTCCTTCCCCCACTATCATTCCCCCTGTCTCATCATGTCCCCATCCTGTCTCATCAAAACAAAAAAATAAAAAACTGACTAAAGCCATGACAATTCATAGCCTGTAAACATAATGCTGAAAAGCATAATACACTGCACTTTAATTCCAGTGCAGTGTAATATATGAGCGATCAGAAGATCACTCTTAATTGTTCTCTTTAAAAAAATTTAAGGGCTATGTTCACACTCAAGAATATTAATCCAGAATAATTATGGATGAAAATTCCACTGGATCATTGCCATCCTCATAGATGGCAATGTATTCTGCACAGATTACATCTAAACAAAGTTAAAAATAAAAAACAAACAATTTATAAAACCATCAACCCCTACACCCGCAAAATATATATATTTATAGAAAACAAAACCAAAAGATATTAAACACCTTCAGTATAAAGTTTAGAGGCATAAAACATTTACAAAAATTATTGAAATGTTTTGTTCCTTTTCGGATGCAGTTTCATAATTCCTGAGATAAGTAGTTCTGTCCCTAGAGTGTTATATATATAAGCGTCTGTAGCATGTATCAGGAACATGTTATCATACCTGTGTCTTTTTATAGGTGACTGATGCCCGGTGAGAGGTTGAACGTGACACATACCCCCGTCAGCTGCAAGAAAGGAACCACGAGACAGGTAATTAATATTTATATTAATTACTGATAACAATCAGGCTAGATGTAACATCTAAACCTGCAGAGATGTGATAGTCTCTACCTTATACATGAAGATATATGTGTTGTTTATAAGTATATCGTCTATAGACAGCTTCTTTTATAACACAACCATATCTCAGGTACAGAGATTAGGATCATTTATGAACCCCAAACTCTGTTTTTCATTTGTAGGAATCCCCTTTTCCAATATTTAATAGAATAGAATCGACTGACCGAAGAGTTTACAAGTTTACTTTAGGGCGTAATACACTGCACTTTAATAGCAGTGCAGTGTATTATAAGAGCGATCTGAACATCACTGTTAAAAATCTTCTTTATAGAAAATAAAAGGCTAGGTTCACACTGAGGAATATCCAGCCGGAATATATACTGCAGGAGGTTCTACGGGTATATTGCCGTCCTCATAGATGGCAATGTATTCTGCACGGATCCTGTCTAAAGAAAGTTAAAAATAAACAATTTATAAAATAACCCCAACCCGAGCCCTACAAAAATATATATGTTTATATGTTGACCACCGCACAAAGTGGCGGCTGACACACTCCCTCAATACAACTCTATGGCAGAGCCGGAGCTCTGCCTTCGGCAATCTCCGGCTCTGCCATAGCGATGTATTGAGGGGGCGTGTTGGCCACCACTTCGTGCCGTGGTCAACACGCCCCCTTCCTGTGGGCTGTCCGGGTACCGTACAGGAGATTGCGGGGGGGGTCTTCCAGCGGTCGGACCCCCCACGATCTCTTGTACGGGGCACCGACAGCCCGCAGGAAGGGGGCGTGTTGACCACCGCACAACGTGGCGGCTGACACGCTCCCTCAATACAACTCTATGGCAGAGCCCGAGCTCTGCCTTCGGCAATCTCCGACTCTGCCATAGTGATGTATTGATGGGGCGTGTCGGTCGCCGCTTCGTGCGGTGGTCAACACCCACTATCTGGCAAGCGAGCCTGGCACCCATACAAAGAGATCGCGGGGGGCCCCCAGCAGTCAGACCCCCGCGATCTTAAACTTATCCCCTATCCTTAGGATAAGGGATACGTTTTTCACCACTGGACTACCCCTTTAACCATGCCATACTCTTTACTCCTGAATATAACCCTGCCAGAAACTGTGCCCTCTGCCACACACTGTACCCATAATAATAATAATAATACTGCCACACACTGTTTTTTTATTTATTTCGGTTGAATCCCACCCCTGCACTGTCCTACATCTCCAGACCGTTCTGTCCCTGCCCCCCTTGCCCATACCCCTTTGTCTGCCTCCTCCTCTTGACCCCTCTGTTCTCCTCATCCAGACCTCTTTGTTCTCCTCCTGCAGATTCATCTGCCCCCTCCTCCTCCTGACCCCTCTGTCCGCCACCTCCAGACTCCTCTGTCTGCTTCATCCAAACCCCTTAGTCTTTCCCCCGGCTCCTCTTTCCTCCTCCAGATTCCTCTGTCCTCCTCCTCCAGATGATGCATGATAGATGTGTTTATGGTTGGTGTATGTATGACAGACAGTCATACACAAATACATACGCACACCTATCATACATACATATATCATTGCGTACACACATCATACATAAATCTATCCTACATTCATACTTGCATACATCTATCATACAAACTTGCATACATCTTACATGCATACATACATCTATCATGCATGCACACATCTACCATACATGCATGAATACATCTATCATACATACACACATCTATCATACATACTTACATGCATCTATTATACATAAAAACATATATCATACAAACATCTATCATACATATATACATGCATGCATACATCTATTATACATACACACACACATCTATCATACATGCATACATACATCTGTCATGCATACATCTATAATACATACCCACATGACACCTCTATCATGCCATCACCTGGAGATCACCACCTCTCATCAGGGTCTGGGGATCAGGTCGGAGAGAGCGCTGAATACGCTGGCCATCACTCCTTGCCCTCACTTGGCGCTGGTGTGATTTGTCCAGGACGCAATAAATTTTATTACACCGACAGTTGCAGGCTAGGAGCAGGCATGCGTGCCTGCTCAGGGAACTTCTGCTCCCAACAGCCTCGGCAGCTGCCCGATCTCGTGGGACTTTGGGTCTGGTGTAAGCCACTGCTGTCTTAAAGCAGCGGCGTTAATATTTTTTTAAAAATGTAAGAAAAAAAAAGAAAAACTCCGACCTGAGACCTGGGGCTATAGCCTGTTACCCCCCCCTACCCCCCCCCCCCCCCCAGCAACACCCCTGTTGGTTGAACATAAAATAAATAATATAAAATATACAAATGTAAAATGAAAAAATGAATATATAATCACCATAGAAAATGGTATCCTGACACCATAAATTAGTCAATATATGTCCATACAGTAATCATAGAGTATTTTTGCGCTGGAACCCCCATATTTGGGTACCACTGTGTGAGGAAGAGCGAGCTTATAATACTATCTCCAGCACGAGGACCCTGATACAAAGTATCGCATTGGCTCTCCGCAAGCACTTACACCCTCTCTGCCGCCTGATCTCAGCTCCCAATATTGGGCCGGACGCAGATCCGTGCCAGTCAGCCGGCATCTCAGTGCAACTAAGCCACGAGCGGAGAAATGTCCCTTACCGTCCTGAGGGCCCATCCAGAGGACTTGTGACTGCAGGTAATATTCATCATTGTGGCCGGGTACATCCCGTGCCAACCTACACAGAAGCATTGTCTGACATTCACGCAGACGGGTTTTTACCATAAGGACACAGACGGACTTTGGTGTCAGGATACCAATTCATTTGGTGATTATATATCCATTTTTTATTTTTATTTTATATTTTTATATATCATACTTATTTTTATAGTTCACTCCCTGTGTGTTATAAGTCTGCGACAAGGGCCCTGTTCAGACTTTAGTGTAATATATCTTTTTAATAATTAGCATACAATAAAATTATTTATTTTATGTACAGCCAATGATATCTCTAGTCTTCAATCAATTCTATATATATATACCATATTAATCGGCGTATAACATGCACTGGCGTATAACACGCACCCCCATTTTAACACAGAAATTTAAATAAAAAAATAAAATGTAAAATAAATGACCTGGACTAAATGCCACATCATCCACCCAACTTCGTTTTCTTCCACACATCAGTTTGGTCCCGTCCCCTCCAGTGCCACATCATTCCTTCCCTTTTATCAGTCCCTGTGCCACATTTACCCCTCTCATCGCCAATCCCCATGTCTCATCATCCCCCCCATGTCTCATCATTTCCCCCTGTCATAGACCACCATTAGCCATACAGACATTAAGCATTTAGTGCCTCCCCCCACTATCATTTCCCCCTGTCTCATCATCACCCACCCTGTCTCATCATGTCCCCCATCATTCCCCCCCTCATCATTTCCCCCTGTCTCATCATGCCCCCACCCTGTCTCATCATGTCCCCCCATCATTCCCCTGTCATCATCCCCCCACCCTGTCTGATCATGCCCCCCATCATTCCCCCCCTCATCATTTCCCCCTGTCTCATCATCCCCCCAACCTGTCTCATCATCCCCCATCATTTCCCCCTCCCTCATCATTTCTCCCTGTCTCATTAAGCATTTAGTTCCTCCCCGCACTATCATTTTCCCCTGTCTCATCATCCCCCACCCTGTTTCATCATGTCCCCCATCATTCCCCCCTCATCATTTCCCCCTGTCTCATCATCCCCCTAACCTGTCTCATCATCCCCCATCATTTCCCCCTGTGTCATCATCCCCCCAACCTGTCTCATCATCCCCCCATCATTTCCCCCTCCCTCATCATTTCCCCCTGTCTCATTAAGCATTTAGTTCCTTCCCCCACTATCATTTCCCCCTGTCTCATCATGTCCCCATCCTGTCTCATCAAAACAAAAAAATAAAAAACTGACTAAAGCCATGACAATTCATAGCCTGTAAACATAATGCTGAAAAGCATAATACACTGCACTTTAATTCCAGTGCAGTGTAATATATGAGCGATCAGAAGATCACTCTTAATTGTTCTCTTTAAAAAAATTTAAGGGCTATGTTCACACTCAAGGATATTAATCCAGAATAATTATGGATGAAAATTCCACTGGATCATTGCCATCCTCATAGATGGCAATGTATTCTGCACAGATTACATCTAAACAAAGTTAAAAATAAAAAACGAACAATTTATAAAACCATCAACCCCTACACCCGCAAAATATATATATTTATAGAAAACAAAACCAAAAGATATTAAACACCTTCAGTATAAAGTTTAGAGGCATAAAACATTTACAAAAATTATTGAAATGTTTTGTTCCTTTTCGGATGCAGTTTCATAATTCCTGAGATAAGTAGTTCTGTCCCTAGAGTGTTATATATATAAGCGTCTGTAGCATGTATCAGGAACATGTTATCATACCTGTGTCTTTTTATAGGTGACTGATGCCCGGTGAGAGGTTGAACGTGACACATACCCCGTCAGCTGCAAGAAAGGAACCACGAGACAGGTAATTAATATTTATATTAATTACTGATAACAATCAGGCTAGATGTAACATCTAGACCTGCAGAGATGTGATAGTCTCTACCTTATACATGAAGATATATGTGTTGTTTATAAGTTTATAGTCTATAGACAGCTTCTTTTATAACACAACCATATCTCAGGTACAGAGATTAGGATCATTTATGATCCCCAAACTCTGTTTTTCATTTGTAGGAATCCCCTTTTCCAATATTTAATAGAATAGAATCGACTGACCGAAGAGTTTACAAGTTTACTTTAGGGCGTAATACACTGCACTTTAATAGCAGTGTATTATAAGAGCGATCTGAACATCACTGTTAAAAATCTTCTTTATAGAAAATAAAAGGCTAGGTTCACACTGAGGAATATCCAGCCGGAATATATACTGCAGGAGGTTCTACGGGTATATTGCCGTCCTCATAGATGGCAATGTATTCTGCACGGATCCTGTCTAAAGAAAGTTAAAAATAAACAATTTATAAAATAACCCCAACCCGAGCCCTACAAAAATATATATGTTTATGTGTTGACCACCGCACAAAGTGGCGGCTGACACACTCCCTCAATACAACTCTATGGCAGAGCCGGAGCTCTGCCTTCGGCAATCTCCGGCTCTGCCATTGCGATGTATTGAGGGGGCGTGTCGGCCACCACTTCGTGCCGTGGTCAACATGCCCCCTTCCTGTGGGCTGTCAGGGTCCCGTACAGGAGATTGCGGGGGGGCTTCCAGCGGTCGGACCCCCCACGATCTCTTGTACGGGGCACCGACAGCCCGCAGGAAGGGGGCGTGTTGACCACCGCACAACGTGGCGGCTGACACGCTCCCTCAATACAACTCTATGGCAGAGCCCGAGCTCTGCCTTCGGCAATCTCCGACTCTGCCATAGTGATGTATTGAGGGGGCGTGTCGGTCGCCGCTTCGTGCGGTGGTCGACACCCACTATCTGGCAAGTGAGCCTGGCACCCATACAAAGAGATCGCGGGGGGCCCCCAGCAGTCAGACCCCCGCGATCTTAAACTTATCCCCTATCCTTAGGATAAGGGATACGTTTTTCACCACTGGACTACCCCTTCAACCATGCCATACTCTTTACTCCTGAATATAACCCTGCCAGAAACTGTGCCCTCTGCCACACACTGCACCCATAATAATAATAATAATAATACTGCCACACACTGTTTTTTTATTTATTTCGGTTGAATCCCACCCCTGCACTGTCCTACATCTCCAGACCGTTCTGTCCCTGCCCCCCTTGCCCAGACCCCTTTGTCTGCCTCCTCCTCTAGACCCCTCTGTTCTCCTCCTCCAGACCTCTTTGTTCTCCTCCTGCAGATTCCTCTGCCCCCACCTCCTCCTGACCCCTCTGTCCGCCACCTCCAGACTCATTTGTCTGCTTCATCCAAACCCCTTAGTCTTTCCCCCGGCTCCTCTTTCCTCCTCCAAATTCCTCTGTCCTCCTCCTCCAGATGATGCATGATAGATGTGTTTATGGCTGGTGTATGTATGACAGACAGTCATACACAAATACATACGCACACCTATCATACATACATATATCATTGCGTACACACATCATACATACATCTATCCTACATTCATACTTGCATACATCTATCATACAAACTTGCATACATCTTACATGCATACATACATCTATCATGCATGCACACATCTACCATACATGCATGAATACATCTATCATACATACACACATCTATCATACATACTTACATGCATCTATTATACATACAAACATATATCATACAAACATCTATCATACATATATACATGCATGCATACATCTATTATACATACACACACATCTATCATACATGCATACATACATCTGTCATGCATACATCTATAATACATACCCACATGACACCTCTATCATGCCATCACCTGGAGATCACCACCACTCATCAGGGTCTGGGGATCAGGTCGGAGAGAGCGCTGAATACGCTGGCCATCACTCCTTGCCCTCACTTGGCGCTGGTGTGATTTGTCCAGGACGCAATAAATTTTATTACACCGACAGTTGCAGGGTAGGAGCAGGCATGCGTGCCTGCTCAGGGAACTTCTGCTCCCAACAGCCTCGGCAGCTGCCCGATCTCGTGGGACTTTGGGTCTGGTGTAAGCCACTGCTGTCTTAAAGCAGCGGCGTAAATATTTTTTTTTAAAAAATTTAAGAAAAAAAATGAAAAACTCCGACCTGAGACCTGGGGCTATAGCCTGTTACCCCCCCCCCCCCTACCCCCCCCCCCAGCAACACCCCTGTTGGTTGAACATAAAATAAATAATATAAAATATACAAATGTAAAATGAAAAAATGAATATATAATCACCATAGAAAATGGTATCCTGACACCATAAATTAGTCAATATATGTCCATACAGTAATCATAGAGTATTTTTGCGCTGGAACCCCCATATTTGGGTACCACTGTGTGAGGAAGAGCGAGCTTATAATACTATCTCCAGCACGAGGACCCTGATACAAAGTATCGCATTGGCTCTCCGCAAGCACTTACACCCTCTCTGCCGCCTGATCTCAGCTCCCAATATTGGGCCGGACGCAGATCCGTGCCAGTCAGCCGGCATCTCAGTGCAACTAAGCCACGAGCGGAGAAATGTCCCTTACCGTCCTGAGGGCCCATCCAGAGGACTTGTGACTGCAGGTAATATTCATCATTGTGGCCGGGTACATCCCGTGCCAACCTACACAGAAGCATTGTCTGACATTCACGCAGACGGGTTTTTACCATAAGGACACAGACGGACTTTGGTGTCAGGATACCAATTCATTTGGTGATTATATATCCATTTTTTATTTTTATTTTATATTTTTATATATCATACTTATTTTTATAGTTCACTCCCTGTATGTTATAAGTCTGCGACAAGGGCCCTGTTCAGACTTTAGTGTAATATATCTTTTTAATAATTAGCATACAATAAAATTATTTATTTTATGTACAGCCAATGATATCTCTAGTCTTCAATCAATTCTATACCTTGAGGTCTGTTTCTATATATATATATATATATATATATATATATATATTTATACCATATTAATCGGCGTATAACATGCACTGGCGTATAACACGCACCCCCATTTTAACACAGAAATTTAAATAAAAAAATAAAATGTAAAATAAATGACCTGGACTAAATGCCACATCATCCACCCAAACTTCGTTTTCTTCCACACATCAGTTTGGTCCCGTCCCCTCCAGTGCCACATCATTCCTTCCCTTTTATCAGTCCCTGTGCCACATTTACCCCTCTCATCGCCACCCCCCATGTCTCATCATCCCCCCCATGTCTCATCATTTCCCCCTGTCATAGACCACCATTAGCCATACAGACATTAAGCATTTAGTGCCTCCCCCCACTATCATTTCCCCCTGTCTCATCATCACCCACCCTGTCTCATCATGTCCCCCATCATTCCCCCCCCTCATCATTTCCCCCTGTCTCATCATGCCCCCACCCTGTCTCATCATGTCCCCCCATCATTCCCCTGTCATCATCCCCCCCACCCTGTCTAATCATGCCCCCCATCATTCCCCCCCTCATCATTTCCCCCTGTCTCATCATCCCCCCAACCTGTCTCATCATCCCCCATCATTTCCCCCTCCCTCATCATTTCTCCCTGTCTCATTAAGCATTTAGTTCCTCCCCGCACTATCATTTTCCCCTGTCTCATCATCCCCCACCCTGTTTCATCATGTCCCCCATCATTCCCCCCCTCATCATTTCCCCCTGTCTCATCATCCCCCCAACCTGTCTCATCATCCCCCATCATTTCCCCCTGTCTCATCATCCCCCCAACCTGTCTCATCATCCCCCCATCATTTCCCCCTCCCTCATCATTTCCCCCTGTCTCATTAAGCATTTAGTTCCTTCCCCCACTATCATTTCCCCCTGTCTCATCATGTCCCCATCCTGTCTCATCAAAACAAAAAAAACAAAAAACTGACTAAAGCCATGACAATTCATAGCCTGTAAACATAATGCTGAAAAGCATAATACACTGCACTTTAATTCCAGTGCAGTGTAATATATGAGCGATCAGAAGATCACTCTTAATTGTTCTCTTTAAAAAAATTTAAGGGCTATGTTCACACTCAAGAATATTAATCCAGAATAATTATGGATGAAAATTCCACTGGATCATTGCCATCCTCATAGATGGCAATGTATTCTGCACAGATTACATCTAAACAAAGTTAAAAATAAAAAACGAACAATTTATAAAACCATCAACCCCTACACCCGCAAAATATATATATTTATAGAAAACAAAAACAAAAGATATTAAACACCTTCAGTATAAAGTTTAGAGGCATAAAACATTTACAAAAATTATTGAAATGTTTTGTTCCTTTTCGGATGCAGTTTCATAATTCCTGAGATAAGTAGTTCTGTCCCTAGAGTGTTATATATATAAGCGTCTGTAGCATGTATCAGGAACATGTTATCATACCTGTGTCTTTTTATAGGTGACTGATGCCCGGTGAGAGGTTGAACGTGACACATACCCCCGTCAGCTGCAAGAAAGGAACCACGAGACAGGTAATTAATATTTATATTAATTACTGATAACAATCAGGCTAGATGTAACATCTAGACCTGCAGAGATGTGATAGTCTCTACCTTATACATGAAGATATATGTGTTGTTTATAAGTATATCGTCTATAGACAGCTTCTTTTATAACACAACCATATCTCAGGTACAGAGATTAGGATCATTTATGATCCCCAAACTCTGTTTTTCATTTGTAGGAATCCCCTTTTCCAATATTTAATAGAATAGAATCGACTGACCGAAGAGTTTACAAGTTTACTTTAGGGCGTAATACACTGCACTTTAATAGCAGTGCAGTGTATTATAAGAGCGATCTGAACATCACTGTTAAAAATCTTCTTTATAGAAAATAAAAGGCTAGGTTCACACTGAGGAATATCCAGCCGGAATATATACTGCAGGAGGTTCTACGGGTATATTGCCGTCCTCATAGATGGCAATGTATTCTGCACGGATCCTGTCTAAAGAAATTTAAAAATAAACAATTTATAAAATAACCCCAACCCGAGCCCTACAAAAATATATATGTTTATATGTTGACCACCGCACAAAGTGGCGGCTGACACACTCCCTCAATACAACTCTATGGCAGAGCCGGAGCTCTGCCTTCGGCAATCTCCGGCTCTGCCATAGCGATGTATTGAGGGGGCGTGTCGGCCACCACTTCGTGCCGTGGTCAACACGCCCCCTTCCTGTGGGCTGTCAGGGTCCCGTACAGGAGATTGCGGGGGGGCTTCCAGCGGTCGGACCCCCCACGATCTCTTGTTATGGGCACCGACAGCCCGCAGGAAGGGGGCGTGTTGACCACCGCACAACGTGGCGGCTCTCACGCTCCCTCAATACAACTCTATGGCAGAGCCCGAGCTCTGCCTTCGGCAATCTCCGACTCTGCCATAGTGATGTATTGAGGGGGCGTGTCGGCCGCCGCTTCGTGCGGTGGTCGACACCCACTATCTGGCAAGCGAGCCTGGCACCCATACAAAGAGATCGCGGGGGGCCCCCAGCAGTCAGACCCCCGCGATCTTAAACTTATCCCCTATCCTTAGGATAAGGGATACGTTTTTCACCACTGGACTACCCCTTTAACCATGCCATACTCTTTACTCCTGAATATAACCCTGCCAGAAACTGTGCCCTCTGCCACACACTGTACCCATAATAATAATAATAATACTGCCACACACTGTTTTTTTATTTATTTCGGTTGAATCCCACCCCTGCACTGTCCTACATCTCCAGACCGTTCTGTCCCTGCCCCCCTTGCCCAGACCCCTTTGTCTGCCTCCTCCTCTAGACCCCTCTGTTCTCCTCCTCCAGACCTCTTTGTTCTCCTCCAGCAGATTCCTCTGCCCCCACCTCCTCCTGAGACCTCTGTCCGCCACCTCCAGACTCCTCTGTCTGCTTCATCCAAACCCCTTAGTCTTTCCCCCGGCTCCTCTTTCCTCCTCCAGATTCCTCTGTCCTCCTCCTCCAGATGATGCATGATAGATGTGTTTATGGCTGGTGTATGTATGACAGACAGTCATACACAAATACATACACACACCTATCATACATACATATATCATTGCGTACACACATCATACATACATCTATCCTACATTCATACTTGCATACATCTATCATACAAACTTGCATACATCTTACATGCATACATACATCTATCATGCATGCACACATCTACCATACATGCATGAATACATCTATCATACATACACACATCTATCATACATACTTACATGCATCTATTATACATACAAACATATATCATACAAACATCTATCATACATATATACATGCATGCATACATCTATTATACATACACACACACATCTATCATACATGCATACATACATCTGTCATGCATACATCTATAATACATACCCACATGACACCTCTATCATGCCATCACCTGGAGATCACCACCACTCATCAGGGTCTGGGGATCAGGTCGGAGAGAGGGCTGAATACGCTGGCTATCACTCCTTGCCCTCACTTGGCGCTGGTGTGATTTGTCCAGGACGCAATAAATTTTATTACACCGACAGTTGCAGGCTAGGAGCAGGCATGCGTGCCTGCTCAGGGAACTTCTGCTCCCAACAGCCTCGGCAGCTGCCCGATCTCGTGGGACTTTGGGTCTGGTGTAAGCCACTGCTGTCTTAAAGCAGCGGCGTTAATATTTTTTAAAAAAAATTAAGAAAAAAAAAGAAAAACTCCGACCTTAGACCTGGGGCTATAGCCTGTTACCCCCCTCCCCCCCCCCAGCAACACCCCTGTTGGTTGAACATAAAATAAATAATATAAAATATACAAATGTAAGATGAAAAAATGAATATATAATCACCATAGAAAATGGTATCCTGACACCATAAATTAGTCAATATATGTCCATACAGTAATCATAGAGTATTTTTGCGCTGGAACCCCCATATTTGGGTACCACTGTGTGAGGAAGAGCGAGCTTATAATACTATCTCCAGCACGAGGACCCTGATACAAAGTATCGCATTGGCTCTCCGCAAGCACTTACACCCTCTCTGCCGCCTGATCTCAGCTCCCAATATTGGGCCGGACGCAGATCCGTGCCAGTCAGCCGGCATCTCAGTGCAACTAAGCCACGAGCGGAGAAATGTCCCTTACCGTCCTGAGGGCCCATCCAGAGGACTTGTGACTGCAGGTAATATTCATCATTGTGGCCGGGTACATCCCGTGCCAACCTACACAGAAGCATTGTCTGACATTCACGCAGACGGGTTTTTACCATAAGGACACAGACGGACTTTGGTGTCAGGATACCAATTCATTTGGTGATTATATATCCATTTTTTATTTTATATTTTTATATATCATACTTATTTTTATAGTTCACTCCCTGTGTGTTATAAGTCTGCGACAAGGGCCCTGTTCAGACTTTAGTGTAATATATCTTTTTAATAATTAGCATACAATAAAATTATTTATTTTATGTACAGCCAATGATATCTCTAGTCTTCAATCAATTCTATATATATATACCATATTAATCGGCGTATAACATGCACTGGCGTATAACACGCACCCCCATTTTAACACAGAAATTTAAATAAAAAAATAAAATGTAAAATAAATGACCTGGACTAAATGCCACATCATCCACCCAACTTCGTTTTCTTCCACACATCAGTTTGGTCCCGTCCCCTCCAGTGCCACATCATTCCTTCCCTTTTATCAGTCCCTGTGCCACATTTACCCCTCTCATCGCCAATCCCCATGTCTCATCATCCCCCCCATGTCTCATCATTTCCCCCTGTCATAGACCACCATTAGCCATACAGACATTAAGCATTTAGTGCCTCCCCCCACTATCATTTCCCCCTGTCTCATCATCACCCACCCTGTCTCATCATGTCCCCCATCATTCCCCCCCTCATCATTTCCCCCTGTCTCATCATGCCCCCACCCTGTCTCATCATGTCCCCCCATCATTCCCCTGTCATCATCCCCCCACCCTGTCTGATCATGCCCCCCATCATTCCCCCCCTCATCATTTCCCCCTGTCTCATCATCCCCCCAACCTGTCTCATCATCCCCCATCATTTCCCCCTCCCTCATCATTTCTCCCTGTCTCATTAAGCATTTAGTTCCTCCCCGCACTATCATTTTCCCCTGTCTCATCATCCCCCACCCTGTTTCATCATGTCCCCCATCATTCCCCCCCTCATCATTTCCCCCTGTCTCATCATCCCCCTAACCTGTCTCATCATCCCCCATCATTTCCCCCTGTGTCATCATCCCCCCAACCTGTCTCATCATCCCCCCATCATTTCCCCCTCCCTCATCATTTCCCCCTGTCTCATTAAGCATTTAGTTCCTTCCCCCACTATCATTTCCCCCTGTCTCATCATGTCCCCATCCTGTCTCATCAAAACAAAAAAATAAAAAACTGACTAAAGCCATGACAATTCATAGCCTGTAAACATAATGCTGAAAAGCATAATACACTGCACTTTAATTCCAGTGCAGTGTAATATATGAGCGATCAGAAGATCACTCTTAATTGTTCTCTTTAAAAAAATTTAAGGGCTATGTTCACACTCAAGGATATTAATCCAGAATAATTATGGATGAAAATTCCACTGGATCATTGCCATCCTCATAGATGGCAATGTATTCTGCACAGATTACATCTAAACAAAGTTAAAAATAAAAAACGAACAATTTATAAAACCATCAACCCCTACACCCGCAAAATATATATATTTATAGAAAACAAAACCAAAAGATATTAAACACCTTCAGTATAAAGTTTAGAGGCATAAAACATTTACAAAAATTATTGAAATGTTTTGTTCCTTTTCGGATGCAGTTTCATAATTCCTGAGATAAGTAGTTCTGTCCCTAGAGTGTTATATATATAAGCGTCTGTAGCATGTATCAGGAACATGTTATCATACCTGTGTCTTTTTATAGGTGACTGATGCCCGGTGAGAGGTTGAACGTGACACATACCCCGTCAGCTGCAAGAAAGGAACCACGAGACAGGTAATTAATATTTATATTAATTACTGATAACAATCAGGCTAGATGTAACATCTAGACCTGCAGAGATGTGATAGTCTCTACCTTATACATGAAGATATATGTGTTGTTTATAAGTATATAGTCTATAGACAGCTTCTTTTATAACACAACCATATCTCAGGTACAGAGATTAGGATCATTTATGATCCCCAAACTCTGTTTTTCATTTGTAGGAATCCCCTTTTCCAATATTTAATAGAATAGAATCGACTGACCGAAGAGTTTACAAGTTTACTTTAGGGCGTAATACACTGCACTTTAATAGCAGTGTATTATAAGAGCGATCTGAACATCACTGTTAAAAATCTTCTTTATAGAAAATAAAAGGCTAGGTTCACACTGAGGAATATCCAGCCGGAATATATACTGCAGGAGGTTCTACGGGTATATTGCCGTCCTCATAGATGGCAATGTATTCTGCACGGATCCTGTCTAAAGAAAGTTAAAAATAAACAATTTATAAAATAACCCCAACCCGAGCCCTACAAAAATATATATGTTTATATGTTGACCACCGCACAAAGTGGCGGCTGACACACTCCCTCAATACAACTCTATGGCAGAGCCGGAGCTCTGCCTTCGGCAATCTCCGGCTCTGCCATTGCGATGTATTGAGGGGGCGTGTCGGCCACCACTTCGTGCCGTGGTCAACATGCCCCCTTCCTGTGGGCTGTCAGGGTCCCGTACAGGAGATTGCGGGGGGGCTTCCAGCGGTCGGACCCCCCACGATCTCTTGTACGGGGCACCGACAGCCCGCAGGAAGGGGGCGTGTTGACCACCGCACAACGTGGCGGCTGACACGCTCCCTCAATACAACTCTATGGCAGAGCCCGAGCTCTGCCTTCGGCAATCTCCGACTCTGCCATAGTGATGTATTGAGGGGGCGTGTCGGTCGCCGCTTCGTGCGGTGGTCGACACCCACTATCTGGCAAGTGAGCCTGGCACCCATACAAAGAGATCGCGGGGGGCCCCCAGCAGTCAGACCCCCGCGATCTTAAACTTATCCCCTATCCTTAGGATAAGGGATACGTTTTTCACCACTGGACTACCCCTTCAACCATGCCATACTCTTTACTCCTGAATATAACCCTGCCAGAAACTGTGCCCTCTGCCACACACTGCACCCATAATAATAATAATAATACTGCCACACACTGTTTTTTTATTTATTTCGGTTGAATCCCACCCCTGCACTGTCCTACATCTCCAGACCGTTCTGTCCCTGCCCCCCTTGCCCAGACCCCTTTGTCTGCCTCCTCCTCTAGACCCCTCTGTTCTCCTCCTCCAGACCTCTTTGTTCTCCTCCTGCAGATTCCTCTGCCCCCACCTCCTCCTGACCCCTCTGTCCGCCACCTCCAGACTCCTCTGTCTGCTTCATCCAAACCCCTTAGTCTTTCCCCCGGCTCCTCTTTCCTCCTCCAGATTCCTCTGTCCTCCTCCTCCAGATGATGCATGATAGATGTGTTTATGGCTGGTGTATGTATGACAGACAGTCATACACAAATACATACGCACACCTATCATACATACATATATCATTGCGTACACACATCATACATACATCTATCCTACATTCATACTTTCATACATCTATCATACAAACTTGCATACATCTTACATGCATACATACATCTATCATGCATGCACACATCTACCATACATGCATGAATACATCTATCATACATACACACATTTATCATACATACTTACATGCATCTATTATACATACAAACATATATCATACAAACATCTATCATACATATATACATGCATGCATACATCTATTATACATACACACACACATCTATCATACATGCATACATACATCTGTCATGCATACATCTATAATACATACCCACATGACACCTCTATCATGCCATCACCTGGAGATCACCACCACTCATCAGGGTCTGGGGATCAGGTCGGAGAGAGCGCTAAATACGCTGGCCATCACTCCTTGCCCTCACTTGGCGCTGGTGTGATTTGTCCAGGACGCAATAAATTTTATTACACCGACAGTTGCAGGCTAGGAGCAGGCATGCGTGCCTGCTCAGGGAACTTCTGCTCCCAACAGCCTCAGCAGCTGCCCGATCTCGTGGGACTTTGGGTCTGGTGTAAGCCACTGCTGTCTTAAAGCAGCGGCGTTAATATTTTTTAAAAAAAATTAAGAAAAAAAAAGAAAAACTCTGACCTGAGACCTGGGGCTATAGCCTGTTACCCCCCCCCCCTACCCCTCCCCCCCCAGCAACACCCCTGTTGGTTGAACATAAAATAAATAATATAAAATATACAAATGTAAAATGAAAAAATGAATATATAATCACCATAGAAAATGGTATCCTGACACCATAAATTAGTCAATATATGTCCATACAGTAATCATAGAGTATTTTTGCGCTGGAACCCCCATATTTGGGTACCACTGTGTGAGGAAGAGCGAGCTTATAATACTATCTCCAGCACGAGGACCCTGATACAAAGTATCGCATTGGCTCTCCGCAAGCACTTACACCCTCTCTGCCGCCTGATCTCAGCTCCCAATATTGGGCCGGACGCAGATCCGTGCCAGTCAGCCGGCATCTCAGTGCAACTAAGCCACGAGCGGAGAAATGTCCCTTACCGTCCTGAGGGCCCATCCAGAGGACTTGTGACTGCAGGTAATATTCATCATTGTGGCCGGGTACATCCCGTGCCAACCTACACAGAAGCATTGTCTGACATTCACGCAGACGGGTTTTTACCATAAGGACACAGACGGACTTTGGTGTCAGGATACCAATTCATTTGGTGATTATATATCCATTTTTTATTTTTATTTTATATTTTTATATATCATACTTATTTTTATAGTTCACTCCCTGTATGTTATAAGTCTGCGACAAGGGCCCTGTTCAGACTTTAGTGTAATATATCTTTTTAATAATTAGCATACAATAAAATTATTTATTTTATGTACAACCAATGATATCTCTAGTCTTCAATCAATTCTATACCTTGAGGTCTGTTTCTATATATATATATATATATATATATATATATATATATATATATACCATATTAATTGGCGTATAACATGCACTGGCGTATAACACGCACCCCCATTTTAACACAGAAATTTAAATAAAAAAATAAAATGTAAAATAAATGACCTGGACTAAATGCCACATCATCCACCCAACTTCATTTTCTTCCACACATCAGTTTGGTCCCGTCCCCTCCAGTGCCACATCATTCCTTCCCTTTTATCAGTCCCTGTGCCACATTTACCCCTCTCATCGCCACCCCCCATGTCTCATCATCCCCCCCATGTCTCATCATTTCCCCCTGTCATAGACCAACATTAGCCATACAGATATTAAGCATTTAGTGCCTCTCCCCACTATCATTTCCCCCTGTCTCATCATCACCCACCCTGTCTCATCATGTCCCCCCTCATTCCCCCCCCTCATCATTTCCCCTGTCTCATCATGCCCCCACCCTGTCTCATCATGTCCCCCCATCATTCCCCTGTCATCATCCCCCCACCCTGTCTGATCATGCCCCCCATCATTCCCCCCCCCATCATTTCCCCCTGTCTCATCATCCCCCCAACCTGTCTCATCATCCCCCATCATTTCCCCCTCCCTCATCATTTCTCCCTGTTTCATTAAGCATTTAGTTCCTCCCCGCACTATCATTTTCCCCTGTCTCATCATCCCCCACCCTGTTTCATCATGTCCCCCATCATTCCCCCCCTCATCATTTCCCCCTGTCTCATCATCCCCCCAACCTGTCTCATCATCCCCCATCATTTCCCCCTGTCTCATCATCCCCCCAACCTGTCTCATCATCCCCCCCATCATTTCCCCCTCCCTCATCATTTCCCCCTGTCTCATTAAGCATTTAGTTCCTCCCCCCACTATCATTTCCCCCTGTCTCATCATGTCCCCATCCTGTCTCATCAAAACAAAAAAATAAAAAACTGACTAAAGCCATGACAATTCATAGCCTGTAAACATAATGCTGAAAAGCATAATACACTGCACTTTAATTCCAGTGCAGTGTAATATATGAGCGATCAGAAGATCACTCTTAATTGTTCTCTTTAAAAAAATTTAAGGGCTATGTTCACACTCAGGAATATTAATCCAGAATAATTATGGATGAAAATTCCACTGGATCATTGCCATCCTCATAGATGGCAATGTATTCTGCACAGATTACATCTAAACAAAGTTAAAAATAAAAAACGAACAATTTATAAAACCATCAACCCCTACACCCGCAAAATATATATATATTTATAGAAAACAAAACCAAAAGATATTAAACACCTTTAGTATAATGTTTAGAGGCATAAAACATTTACAAAAAATATTGAAATGTTTTGTTCCTTTTCGGATGCAGTTTCATAATTCCTGAGATAAGTAGTTCTGTCCCTAGAGTGTTATATATATAAGCGTCTGTAGAATGTATCAGGAACATGTTATCATACCTGTGTCTTTTTATAGGTGACTGATGCCCGGTGAGAGGTTGAACGTGACACATACCCCCGTCAGCTGCAAGAAAGGAACCACGAGACAGGTAATTAATATTTATATTAATTACTGATAACAATCAGGCTAGATGTAACATCTAGACCTGCAGAGATGTGATAGTCTCTACCTTATACATGAAGATATATGTGTTGTTTATAAGTATATCGTCTATAGACAGCTTCTTTTATAACACAACCATATCTCAGGTACAGAGATGAGGATCATTTATGATCCCCAAACTCTGTTTTTCATTTGTAGGAATCCCCTTTTCCAATATTTAATAGAATAGAATCGACTGACCGAAGAGTTTACAAGTTTACTTTAGGGCGTAATACACTGCACTTTAATAGCAGTGCAGTATATTATAAGAGCGATCTGAACATCACTGTTAAAAATCTTCTTTATAGAAAATAAAAGGCTAGGTTCACACTGAGGAATATCCAGCCGGAATATATACCGCAGGAGGTTCTACGGGTATATTGCCGTCCTCATAGATGGCAATGTATTCTGCACGGATCCTGTCTAAAGAAAGTTAAAAATAAACAATTTATAAAATAACCCCAACCCGAGCCCTACAAAAATATATATGTTTATATGTTGACCACCGCACAAAGTGGCGGCTGACACACTCCCTCATTACAACTCTATGGCAGAGCCGGAGCTCTGCCTTCGGCAATCTCCGGCTCTGCCATAGCGATGTATTGAGGGGGGCGTGTCGGCCACCACTTCGTGCCGTGGTCAACACGCCCCCTTCCTGTGGGCTGTCAGGGTCCCGTACAGGAGATTGCGGGGGGGGGGGCTTCCAGCGGTCTGACCCCCCACGATCTCTTGTACGGGGCACCGACAGCCCGCAGGAAGGGGGCGTGTTGACCACCGCACAACGTGGCGGCTGACACGCTCCCTCAATACAACTCTATGGCAGAGCCCGAGCTCTGCCTTCGGCAATCTCCGACTCTGCCATAGTGATGTATTGATGGGGCGTGTCGGTCGCCGCTTCGTGCGGTGGTCAACACCCACTATCTGGCAAGCGAGCCTGGCACCCATACAAAGAGATCACGGGGGGCCCCCAGCAGTCAGACCCCCGCGATCTTAAACTTATCCCCTATCCTTAGGATAAGGGATACGTTTTTCACCACTGGACTACCCCTTTAACCATGCCATACTCTTTACTCCTGAATATAACCCTGCCAGAAACTGTGCCCTCTGCCACACACTGTACCCATAATAATAATAATAATACTGCCACACACTGTTTTTTTATTTATTTCGGTTGAATCCCACCCCTGCACTGTCCTACATCTCCAGACCGTTCTGTCCCTGCCCCCCTTGCCCAGACCCTTTTGTCTGCCTCCTCCTCTTGACCCCTCTGTTCTCCTCCTCCAGACCTCTTTGTTCTCCTCCTGCAGATTCCTCTGCCCCCACCTCCTCCTGACCCCTCTGTCCGCCACCTCCAGACTCCTCTGTCTGCTTCATCCAAACCCCTTAGTCTTTCCCCCGGCTCCTCTTTCCTCCTCCAGATTCCTCTGTCCTCCTCCTCCAGATGATGCATGATAGATGTGTTTATGGCTGGTGTATGTATGACAGACAGTCATACACAAATACATACGCACACCTACCATACATACATATATCATTGCGTACGCACATCATACATACATTTATCCTACATTCATAGTTGCATACATCTATCATACAAACTTGCATACATCTTACATGCATACATACATCTCTCATGCATGCACACATCTACCATACATGCATGAATACATCTATCATACATACACACATCTATCATACATACTTACATGCATCTATTATACATACAAACATATATCATACAAACATCTATCATACATATATACATGCATGCATACATCTATTATACATAAACACACACATCTATCATACATGCATACATACATCTGTCATGCATACATCTATAATACATACCCACATGACACCTCTATCATGCCATCACCTGGAGATCACCACCACTCATCAGGGTCTGGGGATCAGGTCGGAGAGAGCGCTGAATACGCTGGCCATCACTCCTTGCCCTCACTTGGCGCTGGTGTGATTTGTCCAGGACGCAATAAATTTTATTACACCGACAGTTGCAGGCTAGGAGCAGGCATGCGTGCCTGCTCAGGGAACTTCTGCTCCCAACAGCCTCGGCAGCTGCCCGATCTCGTCGGACTTTGGGTCTGGTGTAAGCCACTGCTGTCTTAAAGCAGCGGCGTTAATATTTTTTAAAAAATTTAAGAAAAAAAAAGAAAAACTCCGACCTGAGACCTGGGGCTATAGCCTGTTACCCCCCCCCCCTACCCCCCCCCCCCCCCAGCAACACCCCTGTTGGTTGAACATAAAATAAATAATATAAAATATACAAATGTAAAATGAAAAAATTAATATATAATCACCATAGAAAATGGTATCCTGACACCATAAATTAGTCAATATATGTCCATACAGTAATCATAGAGTATTTTTGCGCTGGAACCCCCATATTTGGGTACCACTGTGTGAGGAAGAGCGAGCTTATAATACTATCTCCAGCACGAGGACCCTGATACAAAGTATCGCATTGGCTCTCCGCAAGCACTTACACCCTCTCTGCCGCCTGATCTCAGCTCCCAATATTGGGCCGGACGCAGATCCGTGCCAGTCAGCCGGCATCTCAGTGCAACTAAGCCACGAGCGGAGAAATGTCCCTTACCGTCCTGAGGGCCCATCCAGAGGACTTGTGACTGCAGGTAATATTCATCATTGTGGCCGGGTACATCCCGTGCCAACCTACACAGAAGCATTGTCTGACATTCACGCAGACGGGTTTTTACCATAAGGACACAGACGGACTTTGGTGTCAGGATACCAATTCATTTGGTGATTATATATCCATTTTTTATTTTATATTTTTATATATCATACTTATTTTTATAGTTCACTCCCTGTATGTTATAAGTCTGCGACAAGGGCCCTGTTCAGACTTTAGTGTAATATATCTTTTTAATAATTAGCATACAATAAAATTATTTATTTTATGTACAACCAATGATATCTCTAGTCTTCAATCAATTCTATACCTTGAGGTCTGTTTCTATATATATATATATATATATATATATACCATATTAATCGGCGTATAACACGCACTGGCGTATAACACGCACCCCCATTTTAACACAGAAATTTAAGTAAAAAAATAAAATGTGAAATAAATGACCTGGACTAAATGCCACATTATCCACCCAAACTTCGTTTTCTTCCACACATCAGTTTGGTCCCGTCCCCTCCAGTGCCACATCATTCCTTCCCTTTTATCAGTCCATGTGCCACATTTACCTCTCTCATCGCCACCCCCCATGTCTCATCATCCCCCCATGTCTCATCATTTCCCCCTGTCATACACCACCATTAGCCATACAGACATTAAGCATTTAGTGCCTCCCCCCACTATCATTTCCCCCTGTCTCATCATCACCCACCCTGTCTCATCATGTCCCCCATCATTCCCCCCCCTCATCATTTCCCCCTGTCTCATCATGCCCCCACCCTGTCTCATCATGTTCCCCCATCATTCCCCTGTCATCATCCCCCCACCCTGTCTGATCATGCCCCCCATCATTCCCCCCCTCATCATTTCCCCCTGTCTCATCATCCCCCCAACCTGTCTCATCATCCCCCATCATTTCCCCCTCCCTCATCATTTCTCCCTGTCTCATTAAGCAATTAGTTCCTCCCCGCACTATCATTTTCCCCTGTCTCATCATCCCTCACCCTGTTTCATCATGTCCCCCATCATTCCCCCCCTCATCATTTCCCCCTGTCTCATCATCCCCCCAACCTGTCTCATCATCCCCCATCATTTCCCCCTGTCTCATCATCCCCCCAACCTGTCTCATCATCCCCCCATCATTTCCCCCTCCCTCATCATTTCCCCCTGTCTCATTAAGCATTTAGTTCCTCCCCCCACTATCATTTCCCCCTGTCACATCATCCCCCACCCTGTCTCATCATGTCCCCCATCATTCCCCCCCTCATCATTTCCCCCTGTCTCATCATGTCCCCACCCTGTATCATCAAAACAAAAAAATATAAAACTGACTAAAGCCATGACAATTCATAGCCTGTAAACATAATGCTGAAAAGCATAATACACTGCACTTTAATTCCAGTGCAGTGTAATATATGAGCGATCAGAAGATCACTCTTAATTGTTCTCTTTAAAAAAATTTAAGGGCTATGTTCACACTCAGGAATATTAATCCAGAATAATTATGGATGAAAATTCCACTGGATCATTGCCATCCTCATAGATGGCAATGTATTCTGCACAGATTACATCTAAACAAAGTTAAAAATAAAGAACGAACATTTTATAAAACCATCAACCCCTACACCCGCAAAATATATATATTTATAGAAAACAAAACCAAAAGATATTAAACACCTTCAGTATAATGTTTAGAGGCATAAAACATTTACAAAAATTATTGAAATGTTTTGTTCCTTTTCGGATGCAGTTTCATAATTCCTGAGATAAGTAGTTCTGTCCCTAGAGTGTTATATATATAAGCGTCTGTAGCATGTATCAGGAACATGTTATCATACCTGTGTCTTTTTATAGGTGACTGATGGCCGTTGAAAAGTTGAACGTGACACATACCCCTGTCAGCTGCAAGAAAGGAACCGCGAGACAGGTAATTAATATTTATATTAATTACTGATAACAATCAGGCTAGATGTAACATCTAGACCTGCAGAGATGTGATAGTCTCTACCTTATACATGAAGATATATGTGTTGTTTATAAGTATATCGTCTATAGACAGCTTCTTTTATAACACAACCATATCTCAGGTACAGAGATTAGGATCATTTATGATCCCCAAACTCTGTTTTTCATTTGTAGGAATCCCCTTTTCCAATATTTAATAGAATAGAATCGACTGACTGAAGAGTTTACAAGTTTACTTTAGGGCGTAATACCCTGCACTTAATAGCAGTGCAGTGTATTATAAGAGCGATCTGAACATCACTGTTAAAAATCTTCTTTATAGAAAATAAAAGGCTAGGTTCACACTGAGGAATATCCAGCCGGAATATATACTGCAGGAGGTTCTACGGGTATATTGCCGTCCTCATAGATGGCAATGTATTCTGCACGGATCCTGTCTAAAGAAAGTTAAAAAGAAACAATTTATAAAATAACCCCAACCCGAGCCCTACAAAAATATATATGTTTATATGTTGACCACCGCACAAAGTGGCGGCTGACACACTCCCTCAATACAACTCTATGGCAGAGCCGGAGCTCTGCCTTCTGCAATCTCCGGCTCTGCCATAGTGATGTATTGAGGGGGGGTTTCGGCCGCCGCTTCGTGCGGTGGTCGACACCCACTATCTGGCATGCGAGCCTGGCACCCATACAAAGAGATCGTGGGGGGCCCCCAGCAGTCAGACCCCCGCGATCTTAAACTTATCCCCTATCCTTAGGAAGGGGGCGTGTTGACCACCGCACAACGTGGCGGCTGACACACTCCCTCAATACAACTCTATGGCAGAGCCCGAGCTCTGCCTTCGGCAATCTCCGACTCTGCCATAGTGATGTATTGAGGGGGGGTTTCGGCCGCCGCTTCGTGCGGTGGTCGACACCCACTATCTGGCATGCGAGCCTGGCACCCATACAAAGAGATCGTGGGGGGCCCCCAGCAGTCAGACCCCCGCGATCTTAAACTTATCCCCTATCCTTAGGATAAGGGATACGTTTTTCACCACTGGACTACCCCTTTAACCATGCCATACTCTTTACTCCTGAATATAACCCTGCCAGAAACTGTGCCCTTTGCCACACACTGTACCCATAATAATAATAATAATACTGCCACACACTGTTTTTTTATTTATTTCGATTGAATCCCACCCCTGCACTGTCCTACATCATCAGACCGTTCTGTCCCTGCCCCCCTTGCCCAGACCCCTTTGTCTGCCTCCTCCTCTAGACCCCTCTGTTCTCCTCCTCCAGACCTCGTTGTTCTCCTCCTGCAGATTCCTCTGCCCCCACCTCCTCCGGACCCCTCTGTCCGCCACCTCCAGACTCCTCTGTCTGCTTCATCCAAACCCCTTAGTCTTTCCCCCGGCTCCTCTTTCCTCCTCCAGATTCCTCTGTCCTCCTCCTCCAGATGATGCATGATAGATGTGTTTATGGCTGGTGTATGTATGACAGACAGTCATACACAAATACATACACACGCCTATCATACATATATATATCATTGCGTACACACATCATACATACATCTATCCTACATTCATACTTGCATACATCTATCATACAAACTTGCATACATCTTACATGCATACATACATCTATCATGCATGCACACATCTACCATACATGCATGAATACATCTATCATACATACACACATCTATTATACATACTTACATGCATCTATTATACATACAAACATATATCATACAAACATCTATCATACATATATACATGCGTGCATACATCTATTATACATACACACACACACATCTATCATACATGCATACATACATCTGTCATGCATACATCTATAATACATACCCACATGACACCTCTATCATGCCATCACCTGGAGATCACCACCACTCATCAGGGTCTGGGGATCAGGTCGGAGAGAGCGCTGAATACGCTGGCCATCACTCCTTGCCCTCACTTGGCGCTGGTGTGATTTGTCCAGGACGCAATAAATTTTATTACACCGACAGTTGCAGGCTAGGAGCAGGCATGCGTGCCTGCTCAGGGAACTTCTGCTCCAAACAGCCTCGGCAGCTGCCCGATCTCGTGGCACTTGGGGTCTGGTGTAAGCCACTGCTGTCTTAAAGCAGCGGCGTTAATATTTTTTTTTAAAATTTAAGAAAAAAAAAGAAAAACTCCGACCTGAGACCTGGGGCTATAGCCTGATACCCCCCCCCCTACCCCCCCCCCCCCCAGCAACACCCCTGTTGGTTGAACATAAAATAAATAATATAAAATATACAAATGTAAAATGAAAAAATGAATATAAAATCACCATAGAAAATGGTATCCTGACACCATAAATTAGTCAATATATGTCCATACAGTAATCATAGAGTATTTTTGCGCTGGAACCCCCATATTTGGGTACCACTGTGTGAGGAAGAGCGAGCTTATAATACTATCTCCAGCACGAGGACCCTGATACAAAGTATCGCATTGGCTCTCCGCAAGCACTTACACCCTCTCTGCCGCCTGATCTCAGCTCCCAATATTGGGCCGGACGCAGATCCGTGCCAGTCAGCCGGCATCTCAGTGCAACTAAGCCACGAGCGGAGAAATGTCCCTTACCGTCCTGAGGGCCCATCCAGAGGACTTGTGACTGCAGGTAATATTCATCATTGTGGCCGGGTACATCCCGTGCCAACCTACACAGAAGCATTGTCTGACATTCACGCAGACGGGTTTTTACCATAAGGACACAGACGGACTTTGGTGTCAGGATACCAATTCATTTGGTGATTATATATGCATTTTTATTTTATATTTTTATATATCATACTTATTTTTATAGTTCACTCCCTGTATGTTATAAGTCTGTGACAAGGGCCCTGTTCAGACTTTAGTGTAATATATCTTTTTAATAATTATCATGCAATAAAATTATTTATCTTATGTACAACCAATGATATCTCTAGTCTTCAATCAATTCTATACCTTGAGGTCTGTTTCTCTCTCTCTCTCTCTCTCTCTATATATATATATATATATATTTTAAAAAATATATATATATATGTATATATATATATATATATATATATATATATATATACCGTATTTATCGGGGTATACCACGCACCGGCCTATAACACGCACCCTCATTTTACCAAGGATATTTGGGTAAAAAAAGTGTTTTTTACCCAAATATCCATGGTAAAATGAGGGTGGGTGTGTGTGTGCACGTGTATACCCCGATACACCCCCAGGAAAGGCAGGGGGAGAGAGGCCGTCGCTGCCCCTTTCTCTCCCCCTGGCTATCGGCGCCACTGCCCGTTCTGTCCACCTGAGTATCGGTGCCGGCGCCGATAGCCAGGGGGAGAGAAGGGGCAGCGGCACCCATTGCCGGCGCCGCTGCCCCGTTGCCTCCCCCCATCCCCGGTGGCATAATTACCTGGGTCGGGTCCGCGCTGATGCAGGCCTCCGGCGCGCGTCCCCTGCGTCGTTGCTATGCACGGCTCGGCGCACTGACGTCATGCGCCGCGCCGTGCAGCGCATAGCAACGACGACGGGGACGCACGCCGGAGGCCTGCAGCAGCGCGGACCCGACCCAGGTAACTATGCCACCGGGGATTGGGGGAGGCAACGGGGCAGCGGCACCGGCAATGGGTGCCGCTGCCCCTTCTCTCCCCCTGGCTGTCAGCGCCGCTTCTCTCCCCCGGCTATCGGCGCTGGCAATGGGGCGCCGGCACCGATAGTCAGAGGGACAGAACGGGCAGCGGCGCCGATAGCCAGGGGGAGAGAAGGGCCGGCAGCAGCGCTCTAGACCCCAGGAAAGGCAGGGGGAGAGAAGCAGGCAGCGACGGCCTCTCTCCCCCTGCCTTTCCTGGGGGTGTATCGGCGTATAACACGCACATAGACTTTAGGCAAAAAAATTTAGCCTAAAAGTGCGTGTTATACGCCGATAAATACAGTATATATAAATACCATATTAATCGGCGTATAACATGCACTGGCGTATAACACGCACCCCCATTTTAACAGGGAAATTTAAGTAAAAAAATAAAATGTAAAATAAATGACCTGGACTAAATGCCACATCATCCACCCAACGTCGTTTTCTTCCACACATCAGTTTGGTCCCGTCCCCTCCAGTGCCACATCATTCCTTCCCTTTTATCAGTCCCTGTGCCACATTTACCCCTCTCATCGCCACCCCCCATGTCTCATCATCCCCCCCATGTCTCATAATTTCCCCCTGTCATAGACCACAACTAGCCATACAGACATTAAGCATTTAGTGCCTCCCCCCACTATCATTTCCCCCTGTCTCATCATCCCCCACCCTGTCTCATCATGTCCCCCATCATTCCCCCCCCTCATCATTTCCCCCTGTCTCATCATCCCCCCACCCTGTCTCATCATGTCCCCCCATCATTCCCCTGTCATCATCCCCCCACCCTGTCTGATCATGCCCCCCATCATTCCCCCCCTCATCATTTCCCCCTTTCTCATCATCCCCCCAACCTGTCTCATCATCCCCCATCATTTCCCCCTGTCTCATCATCCCCCCAACCTGTCTCATCATCCCCCCATCATTTCCCCCTCCCTCATCATTTCCCCCTGTCTCATTAAGCATTTAGTTCCTCCCCCCACTATCATTTCCCCCTGTCTCATCATCCCCCCAACCTGTCTCATCATCCCCCATCATTTCTTCCTCCCTCATCATTTCCCCCTGTCTCATTAAGCATTTAGTACCTCCCCCCACTATCATTTCCCCCTGTCTCATCATGTCCCCATCCTGTCTCATCAAAACAAAAAAATTAAAAACTGACTAAAGCCATGACAATTCATAGCCTGTAAACATAATGCTGAAAAGCATAATACACTGCACTTTAATTCCAGTGCAGTGTAATATATGAGCGATCAGAAGATCACTCTTAATTGTTCTCTTTAAAAAAATTTAAAGGCTATGTTCACACTCAGGAATATTAATCCAGAATAATTATGGATGAAAATTCCACTGGATCATTGCCATCCTCATAGATGGCAATGTATTCTGCACAGATTACATCTAAACAAAGTTAAAAATAAAAAACGAACAATTTATAAATCCATCAACCTCTACACCCGCAAAATATATATATTTATAGAAAACAAAACCAAAAGATATTAAACACCTTCAGTATAATGTTTAGAGGCATAAAACATTTACAAAAATTATTGAAATGTTTTGTTCCTTTTCGGATGCAGTTTCATAATTCCTGAGATAAGTAGTTCTGTCCCTAGAGTGTTATATATATAAGCGTCTGTAGCATGTATCAGGAACATGTTATCATACCTGTGTCTTTTTATAGGTGACTGATGCCCGTTGAAAAGTTGAACGTGACACATACCCCCGTCAGCTGCAAGAAAGGAACCGCGAGACAGGTAATTAATATTTATATTAATTACTGATAACAATCAGGCTAGATGTAACATCTAGACCTGCAGAGATGTGATAGTCTCTACCTTATACATGAAGATATATGTGTTGTTTAGAAGTATATCGTCTATAGACAGCTTCTTTTATAACACAACCATATCTCAGGTACAGAGATTAGGATCATTTATGATCCCCAAACTCTGTTTTTCATTTGTAGGAATCCCCTTTTCCAATATTTAATAGAATAGAATCGACTGACTGAAGAGTTTACAAGTTTACTTTAGGGCGTAATACACTGCACTTTAATAGCAGTGCAGTGTATTATAAGAGCGATCTGAACATCACTGTTAAAAATCTTCTTTATAGAAAATAAAAGGCTAGGTTCACACTGAGGAATATCCAGCCGGAATATATACTGCAGGAGGTTCTACGGGTATATTGCCGTCCTCATAGATGGCAATGTATTCTGCACGGATCCTGTCTAAAGAAAGTTAAAAAGAAACAATTTATAAAATAACCCCAACCCGAGCCCTACAAAAATATATATGTTTATATGTTGACCACCGCACAAAGTGGCGGCTGACGCGCTCCCTCAATACAACTCTATGGCAGAGCCGTAGCTCTGCCTTCGGCAATCTCCGTCTCTTCCATAGCGATGTATTGAGGGGGCGTGTCGGCCGCCACTTCGTGCGGTGGTCAACACGCCCCCTTCCTGCGGGCTTTCAGGCTCCCGTACAGGAGATTGCGGGGGGGCTTCCAGCGGTCGGACCCCCCACGATCTCTTGTACGGGGCACCGACAGCCCGCAGGAAGGGGGCGTGTTGACCACCGCACAACGTGGCGGCTGACACGCTCCCTCAATACAACTCTATGGCAGAGCCCGAGCTCTGCCTTCGGCAATCTCCGACTCTGCCATAGTGATGTATTGAGGGGGCGTGTCGGCCGCCGCTTCGTGCGGTGGTCGACACCCACTATCTGGCCAGCGAGCCTGGCACCCATACAGAGAGATCGCGGGGGGGCCCCAGCAGTCAGACCCCCGCGTTCTTAAACTTATCCCCTATCCTTAGGATAAGGGATACATTTTTCACCACTGGACTACCCCTTCAACCATGCCATACTCTTTACTCCTGAATATAATAACCCTGCCAGAAACTGTGCCCTCTGCCACACACTGTACCCGTAATAATAATAATAATACTGCCACACACTGTTTTTTTATTTATTTCGGTTGAATCCCACCCCTGCACTGTCCTACACTTCCAGACCGTTCTGTCCCTGCCCCCCTTGCCCAGACCCCTTTGTCTGCCTCCTCCTCTAGACCCCTCTGTTCTTCTCCTCCAGACCTCTTTGTTCTCCTCCTGCAGATTCTTCTGCCCCCACCTCCTCCTGACCCCTCTGTCCGCCACCTCCAGACTCCTCTGTCTGCTTCATCCAAACCCCTTAGTCTTTCCCCCGGCTCCTCTTTCCTCCTCCAGATTCCTCTGTCCTCCTCCTCCAGATGATGCATGATAGATGTGTTTATGGCTGGTGTATGTATGACAGACAGTCATACACAAATACATACACACACCTATCATACATACATATATCATTGCGTACACACATCATACATACATCTATCCTACATTCCTACTTGCATACATCTATCATACAAACTTGCATACATCTTACATGCATACATACATCTATCATACATGCACACATCTACCATACATGCATGAATACATCTATCATACATACACACATCTATCATACATACTTACATGCATCTATTATACATACAAACATATATCATACAAACATCTATCATACATATATACATGCATGCATACATCTATTATACATACACACACACATCTATCATACACGCATACATACATCTGTCATGCATACATCTATAATACATACCCACATGACACCTCTATCATGCCATCACCTGGAGATCACCACCACTCATCAGGGTCTGGGGATCAGGTCGGAGAGAGCGCTGAATACGCTGGCCATCACTCCTTGCCCTCACTTGGCGCTGGTGTGATTTGTGCAGGACGCAATACATTTTATTACACCGACAGTTGCAGGCTAGGAGCAGGCATACGTGCCTGCTCAGGGAACTTCTGCTCCCAACAGCCTCGGCAGCTGCCCGATCTCGTGGGACTTTGGGTCCGGTGTAAGCCACTGCTGTATGAAAGCAGCGGCGTTAATATTTTTGAAAAAAATGTAAGAAAAAAAAAAGAAAAACTCCGACCTGAGACCTGGGGCTATAGCCCGTTAACCCCCCCCCCTACCCCCCCCCCAGCAACACCCCTGTTGGTTGTACATAAAATAAATAATATAAAATATACAAATGTAAAAATGAATATATAATCACCATATAAAATGGTATCCTGACACCATAAATTAGTCAATATATGTCCATACAGTAATCATAGAGTATTTTTGCGCTGGAACCCCCATATTTGGGTACTAATGTGTGAGGAAGAGCAAGCCTATAATACTATATCCAGCACGAGGACACTGATACAAAGTATCGCATTGGCTCTCCGCAAGCACTTACACCATCTATGCCGCCTGATCTCAGCTCCCAATATTGGGCCGGACACAGATCCGTGCCAGTCAGCCGGCATCTCAGTGCAACTAAGCCATGAGCGGAGAAATGTCCCTTACCGTCCTGAGGGCCCATCCAGAGGACTTGTGACTGCAGGTAATATTCATCATTGTGGCCGGGTACATCCCGTGCCAACCTACACAGAAGCATTGTCTGACATTCACGCAGACGGGTTTTTACCATAAGGACACAGACGGACTTTGGTGTCAGGATACCAATTCATATGGTGATTATATATGCATTTTTTATTTTTATTTTATATTTTTATATATCATACTTATTTTTATAGTTCACTCCCTGTGTGTTATAAGTCAGCGACAAGGGCCCTGTTCAGACTTTAGTGTAATATATCTTTTTAATAATAAGCATACAATAAAATAATTTATTTTATGTACAACCAATGATATCTCTAGTCTTCAATCAATTCTATACCTTGAGGTCTGTTTCTATATATATATATCTATATATATATATATATATATATATATATAAATACCGTATTTATTGGCATATAACACGCACTGCCGTATAACACGCACCCCCATTTTAACAGGGATATTTAAGTAAAAAAATAAAATGTAAAAGAAATGACTTGGACTAAATGCCACATCATCCACCCAACTTCACAATAGTAGAAAGATTACTCGGCACAGCTCGCCTAATCACACGCACCTGTGAATCACTACCTCTGTTGGCTAGACCACGTCAGGTTGTGCTCACTGGATATAGCACAGTCCAATGCAAATCTTCACAAATGTAGAGAAAAAGCCAGGGCAACTCACCAAATACGTATACTTCAAAACTTCTTTATTGTTCCAGGAAGGGTACAGACAGTGCAGGACACGGCGGACGGTATACAAAGGGATGTTCTTTCGGGGCTACTGTGCCGTTTCGCAAGATATGCTTCAACTGGCCCACATCGTCATTCAGCCCGAAACACATTTAAATAACCCTCCCCTTTGTTGCCATAGAAACCATCCAAACAACAGGTAAGTGCAATTAAAATATGTTAAAAACAACTGTGTGATACAAATAAGGTTATAATAATAAAGCACTGAGCTCCGTGCGTTCATTAAGACCTAGAGGTCCCATTGCTTCTAAACGTAGGATCCATTTTGTTTCATTTATTAATAGAATATTTTCTTTAGTTTTTCCAGCATATCCGTGTTCGATCCTCTCAAGACCGGCAAACCGGAATCCATGTTTTTCTTTAGAATGAACTTCATTGATGTGCTGTATAAATCTAGTGGCTCCGATGCCGGTCCTGAGGGATCAAACATGCTCATGGATTCTGTGGAATAGGGGCCTTTTCGTCTTCCCAATGTAAAATAAATTACATTTACAAACCAGTGCGTAAATCACATGATAGGACCTGCATGTAATACATTGTCTCACAGTAATTTTATTACCTGCTAATTCCAAAAATCTACCTTTCATATTAATTGAACAAAAGGACCAAGAACCACAACAAAAGTTCCCTTTTGGTCGTAATTCAGACAGCCAATTTGATTCAGATGCGTTCTTTTTCTTTCTCAACACTTCTTGCAAGATGTACCAATTATTCGTAATAGCTTTTTTTACCACATTATTAATCACTCGTCATTGCGTAGCGCAGTGCATAGCAACGACGCATAGACGCCACACCGGAGCCAGAAGCAGCGCGGACCCGACCCCGGCAACAGGTAATCATAAAACCGGGGATGGGGTTTTTTTACCCAAATATCCTTGGTAAAATGAGAGTGCGTGTTATAGGCCGGTGCGTAGTATACCCCGTTAAATGCGGTACATAAATAAAAAGGTATTTTACATATTAACACATGCATATTATTATGCATACATATCTTAGGACACATTACTACACTGATTTAAGCATTTTAAAAAATTGACAGTAACACTTTAACCTGTTGGGGACAAACTACAATGCTCAGAAGAGAAGGAGTCACATTTGGCTTTTAGAAAGCAAATTTTGCTGAAATGGTTTTTGGCAGCAAAAAAAAAAAAAAAAAAAAAACACACACACACATGACCTACTATTTTGGAAACTACACCCCTAAAGGAACTTAACAAGGGGTACAGTGAGCCTTAACACCCCACAGGTGTTTGTCGAGTTTTTGCTAAAGTCAGATGTGTAAATAAAAAAAATACACTAAAATGCTGTTTTTCCCCCAAATATAGCATTTTTTTACTAGGGGTAATAGGAGAAAATGCCCCCCAAAATTTGTAACCCCATTTCTTCAGAGTATGGAAATACCCCATGTGTGGACGTGAAGTGCTCTGCTGGCACACTACAATGCTCAGAAGAGGAGGAGCGCCATTGAGCTTTTAGAGAGAGAATAATTTGGAATGGAAGTCAGGGGCCATGTGCGTTTACAAAGCCCCCAGTGGTGTCAGAAGAGTGGATTCCCCCACATGTGACCCCATTTTGGAAACTACACACCTCGCAGAATTTAATAGGGGGTGCAGTGAGCATTTAAACCCCACTGGTGTTTGACATATCTTTGGAACAGTGGACTGTGCACCCAGCACCAGCATTTTAGTGAAAAAAAAAAATGTTTTCTTCATTTTCCCATCCAACTTTAACGAAAATTTGTCAAACACTTGTGGGGTGTTAAGGCTCACTATACCCCTTGTTACGTTCTTTGAGGGGTGTAGTTTCCAAATGGGGTCACACGTGGGTATTCATTTTTTTGCATTTATGTCACAATCAGCCACCCCTGTGCAAATCACCAATTTAGGCCTCAAATGTACATAGTGCTCTATCCTGAGCCCTGTTGTTCGCCCGCAGAGCATTTTATGCCCACATATGGGGTATTTCCGTACTCAGGAGAAATTGCGTTACAAATTTTGGGGGTCTTTTTTTCCTTTTTTTACACTATTAGGCTGCTGTAGACCCCAACTTTTCCTTTTTATAAGGGGTAAAAGGAGAAAAAGCCCCCCAAAATTTCTAACACAATTGGTCCTGAGTAAGGAAATATCCCATATATGGCCCTAAACTGTTTCCTTGAAATACGACAAGGCTCCGAAGTGAGAGAGCGCCATGTGCATTTGAAGACTGAATTAGGGATTGCATAGTGGTGGACATAGGGGTATTCTTTGCCAGTGATTCCCAAACAGGGTGCCTCCAGCTGATGCTAAACTCCCAGCATGCCTGGACAGTCAGTGGCTGTCCGGAAATGCTAGGAGTTGTTGTTTTGCAACAGCTGGAGACTCCGTTTTGGAAACACTGCCGTACAATACGTTTTTCATTTTTATTGGGGGGACAGTGTAAGGCAGTGTATATGTAGTGTTTTACCCTTTATTATGTGTTAGTGTAGTGTAGTGTTTTTAGGATACATTCGCACTGGCAGCGGTTTACGAAGAGTTTCCTGCTAGGAGTTTGCGCTGTGGCAGAAAATTTGCTGCAGCTCAAACTTGAAGCAGAAAACTCACTGTAAACCTGCCCGTGTGAATGTATCCTGTACATTCACATGGGGGGGGGGGGGACGGACCTCCAGCTATTTCAAAACTACAACTCCCAGCATGTACTGAAAGACCTTGCACGCTGGGAGTTGTAGTTTTGCAACAGCTGGAGGCACACTGGTTGGAAAACCTTCAGTTAGGTTCTGTTACCTAACTCAGTATTTTCCAACCAGTGTGCCTCCAGCTGTTGCAAAACTACAACTCCCAGCATGTACTGATCGTCGAAGGGCATGCTGGGAAATGTAGTTATTCAACAGCTAGAGGTATGGAATTACAACTCCCAGCATGCCAAGACAGCTGTTTGGGAATGCTGGGAGTTGTAGTTTTGCAAGATCTAGAGGGCCAAAGTTTAGAGATAACTGCACAGTAATCTTCAAACTGCAGCCCTCCAGCTGTTGCAAAACTACAAATCCCAGCATGTCCAAACAGCAAACAGCTGTCTGAGCATGCTGGGAGTTGTAGTTTTGCAACATCTGGAGGGCTGTATAGTGATCTCAAACCGTAGCCCTCCAGATGTTGCTGTCAGGATTCGGCAGGCTGGAGGTGGATCCTCTGTGTCAGAGAGGGATTGGCGTGGACCGTGCCGGCGGACCGGTTCTAAGTTGCTACTGGTTTTCCCCAGAGCCCGCCGCAAAGCACGATGGTCTTGCAGCAGCGGTAGCAACCAGGTCGTATCCACCGGCAATGGCTCAACCTCTCTGACTGCTGAGATAGGCGCGGTACAAGGGATAAGGCAAGAGCAAGGTCGGACGTAGCAGAAGGTCAGGGCCGGCAGCAAGGATCGTAGTCAGGGGCAACGGCAAGAGGTCTGGAACACTGGCTTGGGATACACAAGGAACGCTTTCACTGGCACAATGGCAACAAGATCCGGCAAGGAAGTGAAGGGGAAGTGAGGTAATATAGGGAAGTGCACAGGTGAACACACTAATTAAAACCATGCGCCAATCAGTGGCGCACTGGCCCTTTAAATCGCAGAGAGCCGTCGTGCGCGCCCTAGGGAGCGGGGCCGCGCGCGCCGGGACAGCACAGACGGGAAACGAGTCTGGTAAGCGGGTCGGGATGCGCACCGCGAGCGGGCGCGTCCTGCATCGCAAATCGCATCCCGGCTAGGGACATTATCGCAGCGCTCCTGGTCAGCGGGTCTGACCGGGGCGCTGCGATCAGGAAAACGCTGCGAGCGCTCCGGGGAGGAGCGGGGACCCGGAGCGCTCGGCGTAACAGTTGCTAGGCAACCTAACGGCTTCCGTAGTCTGTAGCAGGGAGCAAGCCGCACGTCATCGCCGCCCACCGATGGTAAGTATCCTCCAGCGCCGGTCACCTACGGTTCCCCTGCTCTGCCCGGATTACCATGGGTCAGCAGAGCGGGAGAATCAAACTTTAACCCCCCCGCCCCCGATCTGCTATTTGTTGGTCGCTTCTGCCCCACCAATAGCAGGGATAGGAGGGGTGGCACCCCTGACACCTAACACCCTATCCCTTCAGGGGGACCGGTGGTGTCTTGGACACCCCCGATCCCACTTCTTTTCCGGGTCACCGGAGACCTTTATGACCCGGAAACGCCGCAAATCGCCAGTGGCATTGGCACAGGATGCCTGCTGAATTATTTCAGCCGGCATCCCGTTCCGATCACCACCCGGCGAGCTGCGGTGCACGGAATTGCGGAGGCGTACAGGTACGCTCTCCATCCTAAAGTGGTAAGACGCGAGGGCATATCCATGCGCCCTCCGTCCCCAACAAGTTGAGTTCAGAGCACGAGGCAGTGATCGGAACATGATGACTACTTATATCTATCACCAGCCATCAGCCATCTATCAGGCCATCGCCTAGGAGGGTCCTGGGACCGCCCCCCCTCCCTTGTTGGCGAGTGCCGTGATTCGCTGGTCAATTCTGACCAGCAAATCACAGCTTTTCCCCACCCTGGAGGATAGAAGTGACGCGGCAGGGGTGCCTCCTCCTCCTATCTCCTGCGATTTGTCGGTCAGGAATGCTGGGAGTTGTAGTTTTGCAACATCTTGAGGGCCACAGTTTAGAGACCACTATATAGTGGTCTCCAAACTGTGGCCCTCCAGATGTTGTAAAACAGCAATTCCCAGCATGCCCAGACAGTCAGGCATGCTGGGTGTTGTAGTGCTGCAACATCTTGCCCTTCAGATGTTGCAGAACTACAACTCCCAGCATGCCTGGACAGTCTGAGCATGCTGGGAGTTGTAGTTTTGCAACATCTGGAGAGCCACAGTTTGGAGACCACTACACAGTGGTCTGCAAACTGTGACCCTCCAGCTGTTGCATATATACAACTTCCAGCATGCTTTTCGGCTGTCAGTGCATTCTGGGAGTTGTAGTTTTACAACAGCTGGAGGCACATTGGTAGGGAAATACTGAGTTAGGGTCTGTTACCTATCTTAATGTTTCCCAACCTGTGTGCCTGCAGCTGTTGCAAAACTACTGTGATGGCCCAGTACAGAATACTGCTTATTCTGTGTTCCTGCCTACCCTGTGTGGCGGCTGCTGCTTCAGTGTCCCCATGGGCCTGCACTCCTAAGGACTTTTGGAATTCATAAGGTTATGTATAGTTTATCTTTTGAGGTATTTGTGTCTTTAAAAACTGTTGCTGAGGCCTTTGTTGTTAATGGAAGTATGCAAGGTGAATTTGTGACTTATCTGGCCAATGGGATCCCTCTAAATTGCTCCCATATATATCTGGGAGGAGCTAAGTGTAGTCAGTTGCTGCTCAGGTACAGTGAAGTGAGGAGTAGTGATGTTGCGAACATAAAATGTTCAGTTCGCGAACCGCGAACGCGAACTTCCGCAAAGGTTCGCGAACCGGGCCAACCGCCATTGACTTCAATGGGCAGGCGGATTTTAAAACCCACAGGGACTCTTTCTGACCACAATAGTGATTTAAAAGTTGTTTCAAGGGGACTAACACCTGGACTGTGGCGTGCCGGAGTGGGATCCATGGCAAAACTCCCATGGAAAATTACATAGTTGATGCAGAGTCTGGTTTTAATCCATAAAGGGCATAAATCACCTAACATTCCTAAATGGTTTGGAATAACGTGCTTTAGCCCCCTTTAGGCAGCACATAGAGCCCCCCTTTATGCATCACATAATTAGATCCCCCTTTAGACAGCACTTAGTTAGAGCCTCCCTTTAGGCAGCACATAGTTTGATTCCCCCTTTAGGCAGCACATAGATTCCCCCATATTAGGCAGCACATAGTTAGAGCCCCCCTTGAGGCAGCACATAGTGGGATTTGGACAGAGATGGACAGAGATGTCAGCAGAGAGTACCAGAAAAATTAGGCATGTACACATGCCTGAAAAATTTGGTATTGTTGCAGCCGCTTCTGTAGCAGCGGCCAGAAAAATTGCAGCACCATAACAAGAGCAGCAGCAGAGGCCAGAAAAATTAGGCATGTACACATGGATGAAAAATTTGGTATTGTCGCAGCAGCATCTGTAGCAGCAGCCAAAAAAATTGCAGCACCAGAAAAAGTGCAGCAGCAGAGGCCAGAAAAATTAGGCATGTACACCTGGCTGGAAAATTTGATATTGTCGCAGCTGTAGCAGCGGCCATAAAAATTGCAGCACCATAACAAGTGCAGCAGCAGAGGCCAGAAAAATTAGGCATGTACACATGGATGAAAAATTGGGTATTGTCACAGCCGCAGCTGTAGCAGCGGCCAGACAAATTGCAGCACCATAACAAGTACAGCAGCAGAGGCCCTACAAATTAGGCATGTACACCTGGCTGGAAAATTTGGTATTGTCGCAGCCGCTGCTGTAGCAGCGGCCAGAAAAATTTCTGTTTGTTTCGCCAGGCAGAAAGTGCCCTAAAACATTGCGGCTTGAACCCTAAGTGGTGGCGGATAAGTCACGCAAGTCATCCGGCATTCAGAGTTCAAATACAGCAGTGTGTGGGCCATTTTTAGCCCAAGGCAGCTAATCTGATCAGGCCTTGTTCAGTCAAATGTATCGCCCAGTGTCAGTCCCTTCGGGATCCATCCCTCATTCATCTTAAGAAAAGTGAGGTAATCCAGACTTTTTTGACCAAGGCGACTCCTCTTCTCAGTGACAATACCTCCTGCTGCACTGAAGGTCCTTTCTGACAGGACACTTGAAGCGGAACAGGCCAGAAGTTTGAGCGCAAATTGGGATAGCTCAGGCCACAGGTCAAGCCGGCACACCCAGTAGTCAAGGGGTTCATCGCTCCTCAGAGTGTCGATATCTGCGGTTAAGGCCAGGTAGTCTGCTACCTGTCGGTCAAGTCGTTCTCTGATGGTGGACCCCGAAGGGCTGTGGCGATGCGTAGGAGTTAAAAAGCTCTGCATGTCCTCCATCAACAGCATGTCTGTACAGCATCCTGTCCTTGCCGGTGTGTTCATGGGAGGAGGAGGAGGATTACTTTCACCTCTTCCCCTGTTAGATCCCTGTTGTGCTGTGACATGACCCTTATACGCTGTGTACAGCATACTTCTTCATTTATTTTGGACCTGCTGAATCCTTTCCGCCTTGCTGTAATGCAGTAACACGTCAGGCACTTTATGTTTATACCGGGGATCTAGTAGCGTGGACACCCAGTACAGGTCGTTCTCCTTCATCCTTTTTATACAAGGGTCCCTCAACAGGCACGACAGCATGAAAGACCACATTTGCACAAGGACGGATGCCGAGCTACTCATGTCCCATTCCTCGTCCTCAGTGATGTCAGGGAAGGTATCATCTTCTTCCCCCCAGCCATGTACAACACCACGGGAACCAGATAGGTGACAAGGAGCACCCTGGGATGCCTGCTGTGGTTGGTCTTTCTCCTCCTCTTCAAAGCCACATTCCTCCTCTGACTCCTCTTCCTCACAATCCTCTTCCAGCGTTGCCGCAGGTCCAGCAAGCGATGCTGATAAGGCTGTTTCTGGTGGTGATGGTTTCCACAACTCTTCCTCTTCATGCTCATCTACTGCCTGATCCAGCACTCTTCGCAGGGCATGCTCCAGGAAGAAAACAAACGGTATGATGTCACTGATGGTGCCTTCGGTGCGACTGACCAGGTTTGTCACCTCCTCAAAAGGACGCATGAGCCTACAGGCATTGCGCATGAGCCTCCAGTAACGTGGCAAAAAAAATTCTCAGCTCCGCAGATAATGTCCTAGCACCCCGGTCATACAAATATTTGTTGACAGCTTTTTCTTGTTGGAGCAGGCGGTCGAACATTAGAAGTGTTGAATTCCAACATGTCGGGCTGTCGCAAATCAAGCGCCTCACTGGCATGTTGTTTCGCCGCTGGATATCTGACAAGTGCGCCATGGCCTTGTAGGAATGCCTGAAATGGCCACACACCTTCCTGGACGGCTTCAGGACATCCTGTAAGCCTGGGTACTTGAGCACAAAGCGTTGTACAATCAGATTACACACTTGTCATGCACAGCACATGTGTCAACTTGCCCAACCTCAATGCCGCCAACAAATTTGTTCCGTTGTCACAAACCACCTTGTCGATCTCCAGTTGGTGCGGAGTCAGCCACTGGTCCACCTGTGCGTTCAGAGCCGACAGGAGCGCTGGCGCGGTGTGACTCTCCGCTTTGAGGCAAGTCAACCCCAAGATGGCGTGACACTGCCGTATCCGGGATGTGGAATAGCACCCCCCAGGGGGGGGGGGGTGCCGATCATGTGGAGCAAGACGCAGCAGTGGACTCGGCCGAGGATGTTATGGAAGAGGATGGAGTAGGAGGAGTCGTGGCGGTGTCACCAACTCCTCTGCAGAGCCACGCATTCCATGCTTGGCAGCCGTCACCAGGTTTACCCAATGCGCAGTGTAGGTGATATACCTGCCCTGACCATGCTTTGCAGACCAGGTATCAGTGGTTAGATGGACCCTAGCCCCTACACTGTGTGCCAGGCATGCCATAATTTCCTTTTGCACAATGGAGTAAAGGTTGGGGATTGCCTTTTGTGCAAAAAAATTTCGGCCTGGTACCTTCCACTGCGGTGTCCCAATGGCTACAAATTTTTTAAAGGGCTCAGACTCCACCAGCTTGTATGGTAAAAGCTGGCAGGCTAGCAGTTCCGACAAGCCAGCTGTCAGACTTTGAGACATTGTCTTCTTGCGCTCACACATCTCCTTGACAGACACCTGGCTGTGGGCAGATGAGCAGGAACTGCTTAAGGTGAGAGACGGAGAGGCGGTTGGTTGAGAGGGGGCAAGGAGGGTAGCAGTGGTTGACCTGGCTGAAGATGCTGGACCAGGAGGAGGATGGCGGCTTTGACTGTGTGTGCTGCTTGTACTGACGTGTTGATCCCATAGGCGTTTGTGATGTGACATCATGTGCCTTCGCAAAGCAGTTGTGCCTAGGTGGGTGTTGGACTTCCCACGACTCAGTTTCTTCTGGCACAGGTTGCAAATGGCCTCGCTGTTGTCAGAGGCAGACACACAAAAAAAATGCCACACTGCTGAGCTCTGCGATGACTGCATTCTGGTGGTGGCAACTGCATGCGTTGATTGGCGTCCCGTCTGGCTGACCCCAGGTGTCGATGCATGCTGTCTGACTGTGCCACTAGCTCCTTGCGACGACCTCCCTCTGCTTCCAACTCATCTCCTCCTCCTCTCTGTCTCCCCATCTGAACTTTCCCCCTCTTCTTCTCTTCTAGCGGGCACCCACGTGGCATCCACGGACACATCGTCATCATCATCACCTTCACCGCTATCTGACACCTCAAAAAAGGAAGCAGCAGCGGGTACAACATCATCATCACACCGTAAGTCCATGTGTGTAATGCTGCCTGACTGAGACATATCCCTGTTAACTACATTCTCTGGCAATAATGGTTGTGCATCACTCATGTCTTCAAACTGATGTGTAAATAACTCCTCGGATCAAGTAAAGCTGCTGTGGTGCTAGTGTTGGTGGTGGCGGCAGGCGGGCAAATGGTAGCATGAGAGGTGCCCGAAGCTAAGCTAGAGGAGGAGAAGGATGGTGCGTCAAGGTTCTGAGCGAAAGCTGTAGTAGATTGGGTGTCTTGTGATAGCCAGTCAACTAAGTCCTCAGAACTTTGGGGGTTCATGGTACATGGCCTCTGAACCCTGGCCATTCTAGGGCCAAAGGGAATCCCAGCACCACGATGGCCCCTGTGGGGTAGCCTTCCTCTGCCTGTAACTTTTTTGGTTAAATTTGCACAAGTGTCACACCACACGTAACTGACAGTGACGACTGGTTTTATTTAACAGCCAAAAAAGTTTTTTTTTTTTTTATTTGCACAACTGTCACACCAAATGTGATTTGCACTAGTGTGACAATGAGCAAAAAAGCTTGCCAGCGGAGTTCCCCTTTTAAGCAGTGGTCCCCAACCAGGGTGCCTCCAGCTGTTTCAAAACACACGGACTGATATATTTCAGCCCTTTGAATACTGTAGTAGTTAGTTGCTTTAAAGAAAAAAAGCTTGCCAGCGGAGTTCCCTTTTTATGCAGTGGTCCCCAACCAGGGTGCCTCCAGCTGATGCAAAACACATGGACTGATATATTTCAGCCCTTTGAATACTGTAGTAGTTAGTTGCTTTAAAGAAAAAAAGCTTGCCAGTGCAGTTCCCCTTTTAAGCAGTGGTCCCCAACCAGGGTGCCTCCAGCTGTTGCAAAACACACGGACTGATATCTTTTAGCCCTTTGAATACTGTAGTAGTTAGTTGCTTGAAGGAACTTAAGTTTGATTCTGGAGTACCCCTTTTAACCAGCGGTTCCCTCCCAACCCGGGTGCCTCCAGCTGTTGCAAGACACATGGACTGATATCTTTCAGCCCTAAAAAAGGGCTTTTTTGGGTGCTGTCCTTAAAGCAGATGTTACACTAGTGCTTTAGAAGTAAACTGGACCCTGAATACACCACCTTGCAGCAACCTAGTTATCGCTTTCCCTATACAGCAGGAGCAGCTTCTCTGACCCTCCACTTCCTAAGCCTGCAGCATGCTGAATGAGGGTAAAATGGCGTCCGTGCAAGAGGAAGGAGGGTCTGGAAGGGAGGGACTGCTGCTGATTGGCTGTAATGTGTCTGCTGACTCTGACTCACAGGGTCAAAGTTTACTGCAATGTTAAAGTATAGGGGGCAGATCAATGCGAACGCGAACATCACTAAATTCGCCGGGAACTGTTCGCCGGCGAACAATTCGCGACATCTCTAGTGAGGAGCTGAGAAGTTTGTCTGTGTGATCCTGAAGGAGGCCCAAGGCCTAGTCCAGCAGCCATGCATCTACTACCAGTTAACCCCTGCAGGTGAAAGTCAAAGCCTGGCAGTAAGCACAAATCCAGGGGCCAAGTCCAGTCAAGATAGTCAAGTCAGTCAAGTCTTTCAAGTTACCAAATAAAGCGTGGATTGCTTCAGTCAGTCCAAGTCCACTACAAGTCCCAGCAAGCCGTTAAGCTTCTCTATGTTCACTCTGAATCTCCTTGGGCCTAAACTGAGCTGTATAGACTTTAACACCTTGTCTGCCTCAGTAAAAAGCCATTAATCCATAACCTTGCTTCGGAGTGATTATTTGCCCCGTGCCTGGCCCAGGAATAATCGGCTACAACTCGGGTGTTGAATGGTTAACCATGCCCTGGCATCACGATCACTAAAGGGTTACTTACATCTGCACTTATACACCCTCAACACACTACAACTCCCAGCATGCACTGTCAGACCGTGCATGCTGGGAGTTGTAGTTTGGCAACAGCAGAAGTCACACTGTTGGGGAAACACTGAATTAGTCTGTTACCTAACTTAGTGTTTCCCCAACAGTGTGCCTACAGCTGGGGCAATATTACAACTCCCAGCATGCAAGACCTGTCAGTGCATTCTGGGAGTTGCAGTTTTGCAACAGCTGGAGGTCTCCCCCCCCCCAAAGGTGAATGTATATGTTATGTACGTCTGTACAGGATATGTGAATGCATGGAGCCTACAACTGAAGGCATCCTGTTTGGGAAACACTGCCTTAGGGTGCGTTCACACGCGCAGATTTTTTAGCGGGTTTTCCGCTGCGTATTTGAAAGTGGGCGGGCTGTTCTCGGCTGTCCGCAGCAGATTTTCCGCGGCGGAATCTACGCTGCGGAAAATCCGCCGCAGTCCCTACTGACTTCAATGGGGATTGCGGCGGATTTTCCGCAGTGTACATTCCGCCGCAGAAAATCTGCTGCGGGTATCCAAGAAGAGCCCGCCCCCTTTCAAATACGCAGCGGAGAACCCGCTAAAAAATCTGCGCGTGTGAACGTACCCATAGGGTGTTTTTTGGTGGAGGCGGCAAGTGCAATGCTTGTATCCGAGTCTGCCCTTGTGCAAATCCCTAATTTAGGTCTCAAATGCACATGACCCTCTTTCATTTTGGAGCCCTGTCATATTTCAAGGCAACAGTTTAGTTCCACACATGGGATATTTCCTTACTCGGGAGAAATTGTGTTACAAATTGGGGGAGGGGGGCTTCTTCTCCTTTTTACACCTTATGAAAAGGGAAAGTTGGGGTCTACACCATGAGGTTACTGTAGAAAAATTCTACAGTATTGTTTACACTAACATTGTAGTGTTTCCCCAACTTTTCGTTTGTACAAGTGGTAAAAGGAGAAAAAGACCCCCAAATTTCTCCTGAGTACACAAATTCCCCCAAATGTGGATGTAAAGTGTTATGCAGGAACAAAACAGGGCTCAGGAGGAAAGGAGGAACTTTGGGATTTTGGAGAGAGGATTGAAGTCAGGGGCCATGTGGCTTTTACAAAGCCCCCCATGGTTACAGAACAGTGGAAAGCCCCCACATGTGACACAATTTTAGAAACTACACCCCTCAAGGAACATAACATGGGATACAGTGAGTATTAACACCCCTAGGTGTTTGCCAATTTTTGTTACAGTGAGTCGTAAAAATGAAAATTGAGAATTTTTAAACTAAAATGCTGGTGTAACCCCATATGTGGCCCTAAGCTGTTGCTTTTAAATACCACAGGGCTCCTGAGTGAGAGAGCTCCATATGCATTTGAAGACTAAATGAGGGATTTGCATTATAGCAGACTTGGATGTACAGTAAGGGTAAGAGAGGGACATGCCTTCCTGTGAGAAGATTAAAATTCAGTGTGATCTGATATAAGCTGATTTGAAAAGAAATACAGAATGTAGACACATACAAGTTATATGTACATGATCAGGATGAGGTACTGAGTAACATAACTTTTTTTTCTGTGATATGATAGGTACACTTTAACCAAGGTTCATTATTTTTCTTCTGTTCTTTCTTTCTTATGTGTCTTCTTTTCTTTTTCTTCCTCCCTGCCTTCTAAAATGACTTTTTTCATATAACTTTTTTCATATAATGTTTTTTATTTTTATTTTGCCTGGTAAAATGTTAGATATCACAATGAAAACCAGACAAGCCCCACTAAACACTATAAAATCATGCAGCGGCCTTACTGGCTTTCTTTGTTAATCCTCCTTTATGACATCACACATGTGACATCATCAAGTGTTTGGAGCTATCTCTACCAGCCACTAGTACAGTATCAGAGGGAGAGCACACAAAGAGCAGAAGATGAGGAAGGGGCCAAGATTACACAGGAGAGGTACAAAAATCCTAAATGTTGATCAGAATACATCCAGATGACTTGCAAATGATGACTAGATCTATTACATGATATGTCAAAATAATAATGTAAATTGTATTAAATCAAATGATTTAACCATACACTTTGCTGGTGTTCACAAATGACCAAGCATATACTGTATTTTCAATTCTATTACACAAAGAGGGAAATTTATCAAAACCAGTAGAGAGGAAATGTTGCCCAGTAGCCCATAGCAACCAATCAAATTGCTTCTTTCATTTTTAACAAGGCAACTGAAAAAATCTGATTGGTCGCAATGGCAACTGGTCAACTTTTCCTTCCTTTGCACACGTTTTGATAAATTTTGACAACCCCCCCCTCAACTTAGTCAGGGTGGGTGGGGGATATAAGTACTGTATGGGTATATTAAAGGGGTACTCCCCTGGAAAACATAAATTTGTTTAAATCAACTGGTGCCAGAAGTTAAACAGATTTGTAAATTACTTCTATTTAAAATCTTAACCCTTCCAGTACTTATCAGCTGCTGTATTTTCCAGAGGAAATTCTTTCTTTTTGAATTTCCTTTCTGTCTGACCACAGTGCTTTCTGCTGACACCTCTGTCCATTTTAGGAACTGTCCAGAGTAGGAGCAAATCCCCATAGGAAACCTATCCTGCTCTGGACAGTTCCTAAAATGGACAGAGGTGTCAGCAGAAAGCACTGTGGTCAGACAGAAAGGAAATTCAAAAAGAAAAGAACTTCCTCTGGAAAATACAGCAGCTGATAAGTAAGGGAAGGGTTACGATTATTTTTAAATAGAAGTAATTTACAAATCTGTTTGTCAAGTCTATAAGGGGAGATTTATCAACACCTATGCAGTGGAGAGTGGTGCAGTTGCCCATAGGAACCAATCAGATCGCTTTTTTAGTTTTTTAGATGCCATTTTTAAAATGAAAGAATAAATCTAGATGGTTGCTATAGGCAACTGGTCAAATTTTCCTCTCCACAGGTTTTGATAAATCTCCCCAATGTGTCAAAATATTAATCTAGATTGTATTAAAGATAATTATTTAACTATACACTTTGCTGATGTTCCCAAGTGACCAAGTATATACTTTCTATTCAATTCTATTACACAAAGAGTTAGAGGGGAGTTGTAAGGACTGTATGGGTATATTAAGTCTACGGGGGAGAATAATCAAAACCTGTTCAGAGGAAGAGTTGCTGAGTTGCCTTTTCAAAAATGAAAGAAGCGATCTGATTGGTTGCTATGGGCAACTCAGCAACTTCCCTCTGGACAGGTTTTGATAAATCTTCTCCGCTAAGTCTACTGGGGAGAATAATCAAAACCTGTGTAGAGGAAGAGTGGAGCAGTTCATCATAAAAACCAATCAGATTGCTTCTTTCTGAGTTTGCAGAGGCCTATTTAACCCCTTCCCGCAGAATGTCATATATAAACGCCGGGTTGTGCAGTGCGTTCGCGCATCCCGGCGTTTATAAATGACATTCAGTTAACCCGGCGATGCGCAGCATCGCACGGGTTAACTGGCAGAAGTCCCGCTGTTTCCAGCAGGGGACAACTTCTGCTTCACCCCCAGGACCATCAATTGATGGTCCTGGTCAGCGATCACTGTGATTGGTCCCTGTGGACCAATCACAGTGATCTGGGGTGAAAGTTCAGATCCCCCGCACTGCCCGCCCCTGGAAGTCGGGCAGAACGGGGGACGAAGCGCTGCAGGGGCTCGCGGGGACCTGCGGCATTCGGGGGGAACACGTGGGGACCGGCGGACTTACCTGATCCAGCGGCGGGACCGAGGAGCAGCGCGGGACCGGCCACGTGGACGAGCAGCGACGGGCAAGTATGTAGTCCTCAGAGGCAGCAGTGAAGATCTTCACTGCTGCTTCTAGGAGTCTGAAAACTACAACTCCCAGCATGCCTAGACAGCCTTTGGCTGTCCGGGCATGCTGGGAGTTGTAGTTTTGCAACAACTGGAGACACACTGGTTGGGAAACATTGTCTGTTTCTAACTCAGTGTTTCCTAACCTGTGTGCCTCCAGCTGTTGCAAAACTATGACTCCCAGCATGCACTAACAGACCATGCATGCTGGGAGTTGTGGTTTTGCAACAGCTGATGCAAGCCCCCCCCGCCCCGCCACCCCCGTGAATGTACAGGGTACATTCACATGGGCGAGGCTTTTAAAGTGGGTTTCTCGCATCTTGAGATGCAGCAAATTTTGCGCTGGGAAACTCGCTGTAACCCCCCGCCCATGTGACTGTACCCTAAAAACACTGCACTACACTAACACAAAATAAAATAAAAAGTTAAAAACACTACATATACACATACCCCTACACAGCCCCCCTCCCCCAATAAGAACGTCCGGTACACCACTGTTTCCAAAGCAGAGCCTCCAGCTGTTGAAAAACAACAACTCCCAGTATTGTCGGACAGCCGTTGACTGTCCAGGCATGCTGGGAGTTTTGCAACAGCTGGAGGCACCCTGTTTGGGAATCACTGGCGTAGAATACCCCTATGTCCACCCCTATGCAAATCCCTAATTTAGGCCTCAAATGCACATGGCGCTCTCACTTTGGAGCCCTGTCGTATTTCAGGGCAACAGTTTAGGGTCACATATGGGGTATCGCCGTACTCGGGAGAAATTGCGTTACAAGGTTTGGGGGGCTTTTTCTTCTTTAACCCTTCATGAAAAGGAAATGTTGGGGTCTACACCAGAATGTTAGTGTAAATTTTTTTTATTTTTTACACTAACATGCTGATGTTGCCCTATACTTTACATTTTCACAAGAGGTAAAAGGGAAAAAAGCCCCCCAAAATTTGTAACGCAATTTCTCCCGACTACGGAGATACCCCATATGTGGGCGCAAAGTGCTCTGGGGGCGCACAACAAGGCCCAGAAGGGTGAGCGCACCATGTACATTTGAGGTGATTTGCACAGGGGTGGCTGATTGTTACAGCGGTTTTGACAAACGCAAAAAAAAAAAAAAACCACATGTGACCCCATTTCGGAAACGACACCCCTCACGGAATGTAATGAGGGGTGCAGTGAGAATTTACCCCCACAGGTGTCTGACGGATCTTTGGAACAGTGGTCCATGAAAATGAAAACTTGTACAGCCCACTGTTCCAAAGATCTGTCAGACACCAGTGGGGGGCAAATGCTCACTGTACCCCTTGTTACGTTCCTCAAGGGGTCTAGTTTCCAAAATGGTATGCCATGTGGGGGTTATTTTGCTGTTCTGACACCTTAGGGGCTTCCTAAATGCGACATGCTCCCCGAGCAAAATTTGCTCTCAAAAAGCCAAATATGACTCCTCTTCTGAGCATTGTAGTTCGCCCATAGTGCACTTCAGGTCAACTTATGGGGTACCTCCATACTCAGAAGAGATGGGGTTACAAATTTTGGGGGGTATTTTCTGCTATTAACCCTTGCAAAAAGGTGAAATTAGGGGGGAAACACACATTTTAGTGGAAATTTTTTTTTTTTTTTTTTACATATGCAAAAGTCGTGAAACACCTGTGGGGTAATAAGGCTCACTTTATTCCTTATTACATTCCTCAAGGGGTCTAGTTTCCAAAATGGTATGCCATGTGGGTATTTTTTACTGTTCTGGCACCATAGGGGCTTCCTAAATGCGACATGCCCCCCGAGCAAAATTTGCTCTCAAAAAGCCAAATATGACTCCTTCTCTTCTGAGCATTGTAGTTCGCCCATAGTGCACTTCAGGTCAACTTATGGGGTACCTCCATACTCAGAAGAGAAGGGGTTACAAATATTGGGGGGTATTTCCTGCTATTAACCCTTGGAAAAATGTGAAATTTTGGGGGAAACACACATTTTAGTGAAAAAAAAATATTTTTTTTTTACATATGCAAAAGTCGTGAAACACCTGTGGGGTATTAAGGCTCACTTTATTCCTTGTTATGTTCCTCAAGGGGTCTAGTTTCCAAAATGGTATGCCATGTGAGGGTTTTTTGCTGTTCTGGCACCATAGGGGCTTCCTAAATGCAACATGCCCCCCAAAAACCATTTCAGAAAAACGTACTCTCCAAAATCCCCTTGTCGCTCCTTCGCTTCTGAGCCCTCTACTGCGCCCGCCGAACACTTAACATAGACATATGAGGTATGTGCTTACTCGAGAGAAATCAGGCTACAAATATAAGTATACATTTTCTCCTTTTACCCCTTGTAAAAATTTAAAAATTGGGTCTACAAGAACATGCGAGTGTAAAAAATGAAGATTGTGAATTTTCTCCTTCACTTTGCTTCTATTCCTGTGAAACACCTAAAGGGTTAAAATGATGACTGAATGTCATTTTGAATACTTTCGGGGGTGCAGTTTTTATAATGGGGTCTTTTGTGCGGTATTTCTAATAAGAAGACCCTTCAAATCCACTTCAAACCTGAACTGGTCCCTGAAAAATAGTGAGTTTGAAAATTTTGTGAAAAATTGGAAAATTGCTGCTGAACTTTGAAGCCCTCTGGTGTCTTCCAAAAGTAAAAACTCGTCACTTTTATGATGCAAACATAAAGTAGACATATTGTATATGTGAATAAAAAATTTTTTTATTTGTAATATACATTTTCCTTACAAGCAGAGAGCTTCAAAGTTAGAAAAATGCAAAATTTTCAAATTTTTCATCAAATTTTAGGATTTTTCACAAGGAAAGGATGCAAGTTACCAAAAAATGTTACCACTACGTTAAAGTAGAATATGTCACGAAAAAACAATCTCGGAATCAGAATGATAACTAAAAGCATTCCAGAGTTATTAATGTTTAAAGTGACAGTGGTCAGATGTGCAAAAAACGCTCTGGTCCTTAAGGCCAAAATGGGCTTGGTCCTGAAGGGGTTAAAAATGAAAGAGGCAATTTTATTGGTTACTATGGGCAACTGGTCAACTTTTCATCGGCACAGGTTTTAATTATTCTCCCCCTATATGTATAGTTTTCCATACATAGAAAAAAAACACCTATATGGTCAGTTGACAGGGAATTAATATAAGCGATCTCTAACTTTAAAAATTACCTTCTGTTATAACCTAAAACAAGAATTCAGGCTGAAATAATGCATATTTAACTATAATAATGCTGGATTTCATGTATGACTATTAACCCCTTCCAGCAAACGTCCAATACATTTTCTATCACCATGTCCGTTGGCATGGTGATAGAAACGTCTTGTCAGCTGTTCTGAACAGCTGACCATTGACACTATGCAGCTGGGGACCAATCAGAATGGTCCCCTGCTGCTGATCTTTGTAATTAGATAGTCAGTTAGTGACTGACTAATGACAAGGACTTGCAGGGTTCCGGGCTGATCAGGTCTCTGGTGACCCGATAGCCCGGAAAATAAGGATGATCGGAGCTGTCAGAGACAGCTCTGATCATCCTGAGGGATAGGAGCAAGGTGGCAGCTGCCACCTCGCTCCTGTCCCCTGCCATTGGTTGTCAGGACTAGCTGACCAATGGCAGGAGGGGGGTGGGAGGTTAAAGTTGAAATCCCCACTCTGCCCGCCCCTGGATGTCAGGGCAGAGTGGGGGGAAGATGACGGCGGGTGCTGTGACCGACGATTGCGGCGGGACCGGCAGCGGAATCGGGACAGGCAGCTGCAGGATCGGCGGAGGTAGCAGTAAAGATCAGCGGTAAGTGATCTTTACTGCTGCCTTCCAGGAGTTGCCAACCTACAAATCCCAGCAAGCCAAGACAGCCAAAGCCTGTCTGGGCATGCTGGGAGTTGTAGTTTTGCAACATCTGGAGGGCCACAGTTATGAGACCACTGTGCAGTGGTGTCCAAACTGTAGCCCTTCCAGATGTTGCAAAACTAAAACTCCCAGCATGTCCAGACAGTCCAGGCATGCTGGGAGTTGTAGTTCTGTAACATCTGGCCCTTCAGATGTTGCAGAACTACAACTCCCATCATGCCTGGACAGTCTGGGCATGCTTGGAGTTGAAGTTTTACAACATCTGGAGGGCTACAGTTCGGACACCACTGCACAGTGGTCTCCAAACTGTGGCCCTCCAGATGTTGCAAAACTACAACTCCCATCATGTCTTTCAGCTGTCTGGGAGTGCTGGGAGTTGTAGTTTTGCAACAGCTGGAGGCACCCTTGTTGGGAAACACTGAGTTATGCACGGACAGCCAAAGGGCATGCTGGGAGTGTTAGTAGTATGCCTCCTGCTGTTACATAACTACAAGTCCCAGCATGCCCTTCAGTTGTCACTGTATGCTAAGAGTTGTAGTTTTTGCAATGGCTGAAGGCACACTGGTTGCGTTAGGTAGGTTGTTACCTAACTCAGTGTTTTGCAACCAGTGTGCCTCCAGCTGTGGCAAACTACAACTCCCAGCATGCACTGATAGACCGTACATGCAGGGATTTGTAGTTTTGCAGCAGCTGGAGGCACACTGATTGCAAAACACTGAGATAAGTAACAAACTCTGTGTTTTGCAACCAGTGTGCCTCCAGCTGTTGTATAACTTCAACCCCCAGCATGCACGGACAGCCAAGGGGCAAAGGGGCATGCTGGTAATGGTAGTTTTGCAACAGCTGGAGTTTTGCTTCCCCCCCCCTCCACAATGTTAATGTACAGGGTACGTTCACACGGGCGGGGTCTACAGCGAGTCTCTTGCTACAAGTTTGAGATGCAGCAAATTTTCAACCGCAGCTCAAACTCCAAGAGGGAAACTCGCTGCAGACCCCGGCCCTGTCAGTGTACCCTAAAAACACTACACTACGCCTTTACAAAATAAAGGGTAAAACACTACATATCCACATACCCCTACACAGCCCCCCCCCCTCAAATAAAAAAAAAAAATTCTCGTATGACACTGTTTCCAAAACAGAGCCTCCAGCTGTTGCAAGACAAGTCCCAGTATTGCCGGACAGCGATTGACTTTCCAGGCATGCTGGAAGTTTTGCAACAGCTGGAGGCACCCTGTTTGGGAAACACTGTTATAGGGTATTTTTGGTATCGGAGGCAAGTGTAATTCTTGTATCCGGGTCCGTCCCATCCAAATCCCTTATTTAGTCCTCAAATGCACATGGGGCTCTCTCACTTCGGAGCCCTGTCGTATTTCAAGGCAACAGTTTAGGGCCACATATGGGGTATTTCCGTACTCAGGAGAAATTGTCTAACAAATTTTGGTGGGCTTTTTCTCCTTTTACCCCTTATGAAAAGGTAAAGTTGGGGTCTACTCCAGCATGTCATTGTAAAAGGAAAAAAAAAAGACCCCAAAAAATTTGTAACGCAAATAGTACGGAAATAACCCATATGGGGGCATAAAATGCTCTACGGGCACCCAAAAAGGCTCAGGAGTGAGAGCGCACCATGTACATTTGAGGTGATTTGCACAGGGGTGGCTGATCGTTACAGCTGTTCTGACCTAAACACACACAAAAAAAAAATGTGACCTCATTTTGGAAACTACACCCCTCACGGAACGTAACAAGGGGTATAGTGAGCCTTAATACCCCACAGATGGACGTGAAAATGAAAATTTTATATTTTTTCACTAAAATGCTGGTGTTATCACAAATTTTTCATTTTTACAAGGGGTAATAGAAAAAAAGACCCCCAAAATTTGTAACCCCATTTCTTCTGAGTATATAAATACCCCAAAAGTCAAATGTGGCTCCTTCTCTTCTGAGCATTGTAGTGCGCCCGCAGTGCATTTGACATCCACATGTGGGGTATTTCCATACTCAGAAGAGATGGGGTTACAAATTTTGGGGGGCATTTTCTCCTATTGTAAAATAGGCGGGAAAAAAATTATTTACACATCCAACTTTAACGAAAAGTCGTCAAAAACCTTAAGGTTCACTGTACCCCTTGTTACGTTCCTTGAGGGGTGTAGTTTCCAAAATAGTGTTCCACATGTTTTTTTTTTTTTTTTTTTGCTGTTCTGGCACCACAGGGGCTTCCTAAATGTGACATACCCCCCAAAAACCATTTCCGCAAAATTCACTCTCCAAAATCCCATTGTCGCTCCTTCCCTTCTGAGTCCTCTACTGCGCCCGCTGAACACTTTACTATCAAAAAACAGCTGCCACTGAAAACAATGTGCACTTCACTGAGTTAACAACAATATCTTTATTAGTAAAAAAAAACAGCAGATCAAGTTACAAAAATATTTAAAACCATTTAAAAGGCTCCTAAAGAGCCAAAACACAGCCTCAGAGAAGGGCCATGACCCCCTTCCCTGAGTAAATGACCCGTCCTACTGAAAATATGATATTAATAAATGGTGTCGGCTCAATGTGGCTACTCAAGATAATACAATGTAAGGGCACAGTGGGCACCACAATATTATAGCATATAATATATAATCCTAGATAGGATACAATAATACAATAATATTAAACCTAGAATGCTGCCCTATTGCCAATATACAATACCACACGTGGGATGCACTCCACACAGGCCAACGACACAGATGTTGTAACAGAGGACGGGGTCACTGAACCCCACACGTTCCGTCGCGAAGCGACTTCCTCAGGGGTGTTGTAGTCACTGTGTGATAAGCCTCATTATATACTGTTGCGGAGGATGAAAAATCAATAAAATACCCGGCAGGTGCGCTCCATGTGAATAAAATTCATAAGTAAAAGCATCCCAGAGTTATTAATGCTTGATGTGACAGTGGTCAGACGTGCAAAAAACGCTCTGGTCTTTACGATACTTGCATCATTTCTTGGTGAAAAGTTGACATGTTTTTAGTTTTGGAAGACATCAGAGGGCTTCAAAGTTCAGCAGCAATTTTCCAATTTTTCTCAAAATTTTCAAAATCGGAATTTTTCAGGGACCAGTTCAGTTTTGAAGGGGATTTCATATTAGAAATACCCCACACATGCCCATAAATGTCCCCATTATAAAAACTGCACCCCTCAAAGTATTCAAAATGACATTCAGAAAGTTTGTTAACTCTTTAGGTGTTTCACAGGAATAGCAGCAAAGTAAAGGAGGAAATTAAAAATCTCCATTTTTTACACTAACATGTTCTTGTAGACCCAGTTTTTGAATTTTTACAAGGGGTAAAAGCCGAAAAAGCCCCCCAAAATGTGTAACCCAATTTCTCTCGAGTAAGGAAATACCTGATATGTGAACGTAAAGTGCTCTGTGGGTGCACTAGAGGGCTCAGAGGCAAAGGAGCGACAATGGTATTTTGGAATGTGAATTTTGCTAAAATGGTTTTTGGGAGGCATGTCACATTTAGGAAGCCCCTATGGTGCCATGACAGCAAAGAAAAACAAAAAACACATGGCGTACTATTTTGGAAACTACACCCCTCATGTCACGCAACAAGGGGTACAGTAAGCCTTTTTTTTTTTTTTTTTTACTAAAAGGCAGTTTGTTTACCAAATTAACCATTTTTACAAGAGGTAATAGGAGAAAATACCCCCCCCCCCCCCCGAAAGTTGTAACCCCATTTCTGGACGTCAGGTGCACTGTGGGCACACTACAATGCTCAGAAAAGAAGAAGCCACATTTGGCTTCTGGAAAGCAAATTTTGCTGAAATGGTTTTTGGGGGGCATGTCGCATTTAGGAAGCCCCTATGGTGCCAGAACAGACAAAAAAAGCCCCACATGGTACACTATTTGGGAAACAACACCTCAAGACATGTAACAAGGGGTACAGTGAGCCTTTACACCCCACAGGTGTTTGACAAATTTCTGCTAAAGTTGAACGTGAAAATCAAAACTTTGATTTTTTTTCATTAAAATGCTGGTGTTACCCCAAATTTTTCATTTTGACAGGGGGTAATAGGAGAAAAAGCCTCCCAAAATTTTAACCCCGTTTCTTCTGAGTATAGAAATACCCCACATGTGGATGTAAAGTGCTCTGCTGGCAAACTTCTCAGAAGAGAAGGAGCACCATTGGGCTTTTGGAGAGAGAATTTGTTTGGAATAGAAGTCGGGGACCATGTGCGTTTACAAAGCCCCCATGGTGCCAGAACAGTGGACCTCCCCCACATGTGACCTAATTTTAGAAACTACACCTCGGCAGCTGCCCGATCTCGTGGGACTTTGGGTCTGGTGTAAGCCACTGCTGTCTTAAAGCAGCGGCGTTAATATTTTTTAAAAAAATTTAAGAAAAAAAAAGAAAAACTCCGACCTGAGACCTGGGGCTATAGCCTGTTACCCCCCTACCCCCCCCCCCCCCCCCCCAGCAACACCCCTGTTGGTTGAACATAAAATAAATAACATAAAATATACAAATGTAAAATGAAAAAATGAATATATAATCACCATAGAAAATGGTATCCTGACACCATAAATTAGTCAATATATGTCCATACAGTAATCATAGAGTATTTTTGTGCTGGAACCCCCATATTTGGGTACCACTGTGTTAGGAAGAGCGAGCTTATAATACTATCTCCAGCACGAGGACCCTGATACAAAGTATCGCATTGGCTCTCCGCAAGCACTTACACCCTCTCTGCCGCCTGATCTCAGCTCCCAATATTGGGCCGGACGCAGATCCGTGCCAGTCAGCCGGCATCTCAGTGCAACTAAGCCACGAGCGGAGAAATGTCCCTTACCGTCCTGAGGGCCCATCCAGAGGACTTGTGACTGCAGGTAATATTCATCATTGTGGCCGGGTACATCCCGTGCCAACCTACACAGAAGCATTGTCTGACATTCACGCAGACGGGTTTTTACCATAAGGACACAGACGGACTTTGGTGTCAGGATACCAATTCATTTGGTGATTATATATCCATTTTTTATTTTTATTTTATATTTTTATATATCATACTTATTTTTATAGTTCACTCCCTGTATGTTATAAGGCTGCGACAAGGGCCCTGTTCAGACTTTAGTGTAATATATCTTTTTAATAATTAGCATACAATAAAATTATTTATTTTATGTACAGCCAATGATATCTCTAGTCTTCAATCAATTCTATACCTTGAGGTCTGTTTCTATATATATATATATATATATATATATATATACCATATTAATCGGCGTATAACATGCACTGGCGTATAACACGCACCCCCATTTTAACACAGAAATTTAAGTAAAAAAATAAAATGTAAAATAAATGACCTGGACTAAATGCCACATCATCCACCCAAACTTCGTTTTCTTCCACACATCAGTTTGGTCCCGTTCCCTCCAGTGCCACATCATTCCTTCCCTTTTCTCAGTCCCTGTGCCACATTTACCCCTCTCATCGCCACCCCCATGTCTCATCATCCCCCCCATGTCTCATCATTTCCCCCTGTCATAGACCACCATTAGCCATACAGATATCAAGCATTTAGTGCCTCCCCCCACTATCATTTCCCCCTGTCTCATCATCACCCACCCTGTCTCATCATGTCCCCCATCATTCCCCCCTCATCATTTCCCCCTGTCTCATCATCCCCCCAACCTGTCTCGTCATCCCCCATCATTTCCCCCTGTCTCATCATCCCCCCAACCTGTCTCATCATCCCCCCATCATTTCCCCCTCCCTCATCATTTCCCCCTGTCTCATTAAGCATTTAGTTCCTCCCCCCACTATCATTTCCCCCTGTCTCATCATCCCCCCAACCTGTCTCATCATCCCCCATCATTTCTTCCTCCCTCATCATTTCCCCCTGTCTCATTAAGCATTTAGTACCTCCCCCCACTATCATTTCCCCCTGTCTCATCATGTCCCCATCCTGTCTCATCAAAACAAAAAAATAAAAAACTGACTAAAGCCATGACAATTCATAGCCTGTAAACATAATGCTGAAAAGCATAATACACTGCACTTTAATTCCAGTGCAGTGTAATATATGAGCGATCAGAAGATCACTCTTAATTGTTCTCTTTAAAAAAATTTAAGGGCTATGTTCACACTCAAGAATATTAATCCAGAATAATTATGGATGAAAATTCCACTGGATCATTGCCATCCTCATAGATGGCAATGTATTCTGCACAGATTACATCTAAACAAAGTTAAAAATAAAAAACGAACAATTTATAAAACCATCAACCCCTACACCCGCAAAATATATATATATTTATAGAAAACAAAACCAAAAGATATTAAACACCTTCAATATAAAGTTTAGAGGCATAAAACATTTACAAAAATTATTGAAATGTTTTGTTCCTTTTCGGATGCAGTTTCATAATTCCTGAGATAAGTAGTTCTGTCCCTAGAGTGTTATATATATATAAGCGTCTGTAGCATGTATCAGGAACATGTTATCATACCTGTGTCTTTTTATAGGTGACTGATGCCCGGTGAGAGGTTGAACGTGACACATACCCCCGTCAGCTGCAAGAAAGGAACCACGAGACAGGTAATTAATATTTATATTAATTACTGATAACAATCAGGCTAGATGTAACATCTAGACCTGCAGAGATGTGATAGTCTCTACCTTATACATGAAGATATATGTGTTGTTTATAAGTATATCGTCTATAGACAGCTTCTTTTATAACACAACCATATCTCAGGTACAGAGATTAGGATCATTTATGATCCCCAAACTCTGTTTTTCATTTGTAGGAATCCCCTTTTCCAATATTTAATAGAATAGAATCGACTGACCGAAGAGTTTACAAGTTTACTTTAGGGCGTAATACACTGCACTTTAATAGCAGTGCAGTGTATTATAAGAGCGATCTGAACATCACTGTTAAAAATCTTCTTTATAGAAAATAAAAGGCTAGGTTCACACTGAGGAATATCCAGCCGGAATCTATACTGCAGGAGGTTCTACGGGTATATTGCCGTCCTCATAGATGGCAATGTATTCTGCACGGATCCTGTCTAAAGAAAGTTAAAAATAAACAATTTATAAAATAACCCCAACCCGAGCCCTACAAAAATATATATGTTTATATGTTGACCACCGCACAAAGTGGCGGCTGACACACTCCCTCAATACAACTCTATGGCAGAGCCGGAGCTCTGCCTTCGGCAATCTCCGGCTCTGCCATAGCGATGTAGTGAGGGGGCGTGTCGGCCACCACTTCGTGCCGTGGTCAACACGCTCCCTTCCTGTGGGCTGTCAGGGTCCCGTACAGGAGATTGCGGGGGGGCTTCCAGCGGTCGGACCCCCCACGATCTCTTGTACGGGGCACCGACAGCCCGCAGGAAGGGGGCGTGTTGACCACCGCACAACGTGGCGGCTGACACGCTCCCTCAATACAACTCTATGGCAGAGCCCGAGCTCTGCCTTCGGCAATCTCCGACTCTGCCATAGTGATGTATTGAGGGGGCGTGTCGGCCGCCGCTTCGTGCGGTGGTCGACACCCACTATCTGGCAAGCGAGCCTGGCACCCATACAAAGAGATCGCGGGGGGCCCCCGGCAGTCAGACCCCCGCGATCTTAAACTTATCCCCTATCCTTAGGATAAGGGATACGTTTTTCACCACTGGACTACCCCTTCAACCATGCCATACTCTTTACTCCTGAATATAACCCTGCCAGAAACTGTGCCCTCTGCCACACACTGTACCCATAATAATAATAATAATACTGCCACACACTGTTTTTTTTATTTATTTCGGTTGAATCCCACCCCTGCACTGTCCTACATCTCCAGACCGTTCTGTCCCTGCCCCCCTTGCCCAGACCCCTTTGTCTGCCTCCTCCTCTAGACCCCTCTGTTCTCCTCCTCCAGACCTCTTTGTTCTCCTCCTGCAGATTCCTCTGCCCCCACCTCCTCCTGACCCCTCTGTCCGCCACCTCCAGACTCCTCTGTCTGCTTCATCCAAACCCCTTAGTCTATCCCCCGGCTCCTCTTTCCTCCTCCAGATTCCTCTGTCCTCCTCCTCCAGATGATGCATGATAGATGTGTTTATGGCTGGTGTATGTATGACAGACAGTCATACACAAATACATATGCACACCTATCATACATACATATATCATTGCGTACACACATCATACATACATCTATCCTACATTCATACTTGCATACATCTATCATACAAACTTGCATACATCTTACATGCATACATACATCTATCATGCATGCACACATCTACCATACATGCATGAATACATCTATCATACATACACACATCTATCATACATACTTACATGCATCTATTATACATACAAACATATATCATACAAACATCTATCATACATATATACATGCATGCATACATCTATTATACATACACACACACATCTATCATACATGCATACATACATCTGTCATGCATACATCTATAATACATACCCACATGACACCTCTATCATGCCATCACCTGGAGATCACCACCACTCATCAGGGTCTGGGGATCAGGTCGGAAAGAGCGCTGAATACGCTGGCCATCACTCCTTGCCCTCACTTGGCGCTGGTGTGATTTGTCCAGGACGCAATAAATTGTATTACACCGACAGTTGCAGGCTAGGAGCAGGCATGCGTGCCTGCTCAGGGAACTTCTGCTCCCAACAGCCTCGGCAGCTGCCCGATCTCGTGGGACTTTGGGTCTGGTGTAAGCCACTGCTGTCTTAAAGCAGCGGCGTTAATATTTTTTAAAAAAATGTAAGAAAAAAAAAAGAAAAACTCCGACCTGAGACCTGGGGCTATAGCCTGTTAAACCCCCCCCCCTACCCCCCCCCCCCCAGCAACACCCCTGTTGGTTGAACATAAAATAAATAATATAAAATATACAAATGTAAAATGAAAAAATTAATATATAATCACCATAGAAAATGGTATCCTGACACCATAAATTAGTCAATATATGTCCATACAGTAATCATAGAGTATTTTTGCGCTGGAACCCCCATATTTGGGTACCACTGTGTGAGGAAGAGCGAGCTTATAATACTATCTACAGCACGAGGACCCTGATACAAAGTATCGCATTGGCTCTCCGCAAGCACTTACACCCTCTCTGCCGCCTGATCTCAGCTCCCAATATTGGGCCGGACGCAGATCCGTGCCAGTCAGCCGGCATCTCAGTGCAACTAAGCCATGAGCGGAGAAATGTCCCTTACCGTCCTGAGGGCCCATCCAGAGGACTTGTGACTGCAGGTAATATTCATCATTGTGGCCGGGTACATCCCGTGCCAACCTACACAGAAGCATTGTCTGACATTCACGCAGACGGGTTTTTACCATAAGGACACAGACGGACTTTGGTGTCAGGATACCAATTCATTTGGTGATTATATATCCATTTTTTATTTTTATTTTATATTTTTATATATCATACTTGTTTTTATAGTTCACTCCCTGTATGTTATAAGTCTGCGACAAGGGCCCTGTTCAGACTTTAGTGTAATATATATTTTTAATAATTAGCATACAATAAAATTATTTATTTTATGTACAACCAATGATATCTCTAGTCTTTAATCAATTCTATACCTTGAGGTCTGTTTCTATATATATATATATATATATATATATATATATATATATATATATATAAATACCATATTAATCGGCGTATAACATGCACTGGCGTATAACACGCACCCCCATTTTAACACAGAAATTTAAGTAAAAAAATAAAATGTCAAATAAATGACCTGGACTAAATGCCACATCATCCACCCAACTTCGTTTTCTTCCACACATCAGTTTTGTCCCGTCCCCTCCAGTGCCACATCATTCCTTCCCTTTTATCAGTCCCTGTGCCACATTTACCCCTCTCATCGCCACCCCCCATGTCTCATCATCCCCCCCATGTCTCATCATTTCCCCCTGTCATAGACCACCATTAGCCATACAGACATTAAGCATTTAGTGCCTCCCCCCACTATCATTTCCCCCTGTCTCATCATCACCCACCCTGTCTCATCATGTCCCCCATCATTCCCCCCCTCATCATTTCCCCCTGTCTCATCATGCCCCCACCCTGCCTCATCATGTCCCCCCATCATTCCCCTGTCATCATCCCCCCACCCTGTCTGATCATGCCCCCCATCATTCCCCCCCTCATCATTTCCCCCTGTCTCATCATCCCCCCAACCTGTCTCATAATCCCCCATCATTTCCCCCTCCCTCATCATTTCTCCCTGTCTCATTAAGCATTTAGTTCCTCCCCGCACTATCATTTTCCCCTGTCTCATCATCCCCCACCCTGTTTCATCATGTCCCCCATCATTCCCCCCCTCATCATTTCCCCCTGTCTCATCATCCCCCCAACCTGTCTCATCATCCCACATCATTTCCCCCTGTCTCATCCTCCCCCCAACCTGTCTCATCATCCCCCCATCATTTCCCCCTCCCTCATCATTTCCCCCTGTCTCATTAAGCATTTAGTTCCTCCCCCCACTATCATTTCCCCCTGTCTCATCATGTCCCCATCCTGTCTCATCAAAACAAAAAAATAAAAAACTGACTAAAGCCATGACAATTCATAGCCTGTAAACATAATGCTGAAAAGCATAATACACTGCACTTTAATTCCAGTGCAGTGTAATATATGAGCGATCAGAAGATCACTCTTAATTGTTCTCTTTAAAAAAATTTAAGGGCTATGTTCACACTCAGGAATATTAATCCAGAATAATTATGGATGAAAATTCCACTGGATCATTGCCATCCTCATAGATGGCAATGTATTCTGCACAGATTACATCTAAACAAAGTTAAAAATAAAAAACGAACAATTTATAAAACCATCAACCCCTACACCCGCAAAATATATATATTTATAGAAAACAAAACCAAAAGATATTAAACACCTTCAGTATAATGTTTAGAGGCATAAAACATTTACAAAAATTATTGAAATGTTTTGTTCCTTTTCGGATGCAGTTTCATAATTCCTGAGATAAGTAGTTCTGTCCCTAGAGTGTTATATATATAAGCGTCTGTAGCATGTATCAGGAACATGTTATCATACCTGTGTCTTTTTATAGGTGACTGATGCCCGGTGAGTGGTTGAACGTGACACATACCCCCGTCAGCTGCAAGAAAGGAACCACGAGACAGGTAATTAATATTTATATTAATTACTGATAACAATCAGGCTAGATGTAACATCTAGACCTGCAGAGATGTGATAGTCTCTACCTTATACATGAAGATATATGTGTTGTTTATAAGTATATCGTCTATAGACAGCTTCTTTTATAACACAACCATATCTCAGGTACAGAGATTAGGATCATTTATGATCCCCAAACTCTGTTTTTCATTTGTAGGAATCCCCTTTTCCAATATTTAATAGAATAGAATCGACTGACCGAAGAGTTTACAAGTTTACTTTAGGGCGTAATACACTGCACTTTAATAGCAGTGCAGTGTATTATAAGAGCGATCTGAACATCACTGTTAAAAATCTTCTTTATAGAAAATAAAAGGCTAGGTTCACACTGAGGAATATCCAGCCGGAATATATACTGCAGGAGGTTCTACGGGTATATTGCCGTCCTCATAGATGGCAATGTATTCTGCACGGATCCTGTCTAAAGAAAGTTAAAAATAAACAATTTATAAAATAACCCCAACCCGAGCCCTAAAAAAATATATATGTTTATATGTTGACCACCGCACAAAGTGGCGGCTGACACACTCCCTCAATACAACTCTATGGCAGAGCCGGAGCTCTGCCTTCGGCAATCTCCGGCTCTGCCATAGCGATGTATTGAGGGGGCGTGTCGGCCACCACTTCGTGCCGTGGTCAACACGCCCCCTTCCTGTGGGCTGTCAGGGTCCCGTACAGGAGATTGCGGGGGGGCTTCCAGCGGTCGGACCCCCCACGATCTCTTGTACGTGGCACCGACAGCCCGCAGGAAGGGGGCGTGTTGACCACCGCACAACGTGGCGGCTGACACGCTCCCTCAATACAACTCTATGGCAGAGCCCGAGCACTGCCTTCGGCAATCTCCGACTCTGCCATAGCGATGTATTGAGGGGGCGTGTCGGCCGCCGCTTCGTGCGGTGGTCGACACCCACTATCTGGCAAGTGAGCCTGGCACCCATACAAAGAGATCGCGGGGGGCCCCCAGCAGTCAGACCCCCGCGATCTTAAACTTATCCCCTATCCTTAGGATAAGGGATACGTTTTTCACCACTGGACTACCCCTTCAACCATGCCATACTCTTTACTCCTGAATATAACCCTGCCAGAAACTGTGCCCTCTGCCACACACTGTACCCATAATAATAATACTGCCACACACTGTTTTTTTATTCATTTCGGTTGAATCCCACCCCTGCACTGTCCTACATCTCCAGACCGTTCTGTCCCTGCCCCCCTTGCCCAGACCCCTTTGTCTGCCTCCTCCTCTAGACCCCTCTGTTCTCCTCCTCCAGACCTCTTTGTTCTCCTCCTGCAGATTCCTCTGCCCCCACCTCCTCCTGACCCCTCTGTCCGCCACCTCCAGACTCCTCTGTCTGCTTCATCCAAACCCCTTAGTCTTTCCCCCGGCTCCTCTTTCCTCCTCCAGATTCCTCTGTCCTCCTCCTCCAGATGATGCATGATAGATGTGTTTATGGCTGGTGTATGTATGACAGACAGTCATACACAAATACATATGCACACCTATCATACATACATATATCATTGCGTACACACATCATACATACATCTATCCTACATTCATACTTGCATACATCTATCATACAAACTTGCATACATCTTACATGCATACATACATCTATCATGCATGCACACATCTACCATACATGCATGAATACATCTATCATACATACACACATCTATCATACATACTTACATGCATCTATTATACATACAAACATATATCATACAAACATCTATCATACATATATACATGCATGCATACATCTATTATACATACACACACACATCTATCATACATGCATACATACATCTGTCATGCATACATCTATAATACATACCCACATGACACCTCTATCATGCCATCACCTGGAGATCACCACCACTCATCAGGGTCTGGGGATCAGGTCGGAGAGAGCGCTGAATACGCTGGCCATCACTCCTTGCCCTCACTTGGCGCTGGTGTGATTTGTCCAGGACGCAATAAATTTTATTACACCGACAGTTGCAGGCTAGGAGCAGGCATGCGTGCCTGCTCAGGGAACTTCTGCTCCCAACAGCCTCGGCAGCTGCCCGATCTCGTGGGACTTTGGGTCTGGTGTAAGCCACTGCTGTCTTAAAGCAGCGGCGTTAATATTTTTTAAAAAAATGTAAGAAAAAAAAAAGAAAAACTCCGACCTGAGACCTGGGGCTATAGCCTGTTAAACCCCCCCCCCTACCCCCCCCCCCCCCCCCAGCAACACCCCTGTTGGTTGAACATAAAATAAATAATATAAAATATACAAATGTAAAATGAAAAAATGAATATATAATCACCATAGAAAATGGTATCCTGACACCATAAATTAGTCAATATATGTCCATACAGTAATCATAGAGTATTTTTGCGCTGGAACCCCCATATTTGGGTACCACTGTGTGAGGAAGAGCGAGCTTATAATACTATCTCCAGCACGAGGACCCTGATACAAAGTATCGCATTGGCTCTCCGCAAGCACTTACACCCTCTCTGCCGCCTGATCTCAGCTCCCAATATTGGGCCGGACGCAGATCCGTGCCAGTCAGCCGGCATCTCAGTGCAACTAAGCCATGAGCGGAGAAATGTCCCTTACCGTCCTGAGGGCCCATCCAGAGGACTTGTGACTGCAGGTAATATTCATCATTGTGGCCGGGTACATCCCGTGCCAACCTACACAGAAGCATTGTCTGACATTCACGCAGACGGGTTTTTACCATAAGGACACAGACGGACTTTGGTGTCAGGATACCAATTCATTTGGTGATTATATATCCATTTTTTATTTTTATTTTATATTTTTATATATCATACTTATTTTTATAGTTCACTCCCTGTATGTTATAAGTCTGCGACAAGGGCCCTGTTCAGACTTTAGTGTAATATATATTTTTAATAATTAGCATACAATAAAATTATTTATTTTATGTACAACCAATGATATCTCTAGTCTTTAATCAATTCTATACCTTGAGGTCTGTTTCTATATATATATATATATATATATATATATATAAATACCATATTAATCGACGTATAACATGCACTGGCGTATAACACGCACCCCCATTTTAACACAGAAATTTAAGTAAAAAAATAAAATGTCAAATAAATGACCTGGACTAAATGCCACATCATCCACCCAACTTCGTTTTCTTCCACACATCAGTTTTGTCCCGTCCCCTCCAGTGCCACATCATTCCTTCCCTTTTATCAGTCCCTGTGCCACATTTACCCCTCTCATCGCCACCCCCATGTCTCATCATCCCCCCCATGTCTCATCATTTCCCCCTGTCATAGACCACCATTAGCCATACAGACATTAAGCATTTAGTGCCTCCCCCCACTATCATTTCCCCCTGTCTCATCATCACCCACCCTGTCTCATCATGTCCCCCATCATTCCCCCCCTCATCATTTCCCCCTGTCTCATCATGCCCCCACCCTGTCTCATCATGTCCCCCCATCATTCCCCTGTCATCATCCCCCCACCCTGTCTGATCATGCCCCCCATCATTCCCCCCCTCATCATTTCCCCCTGTCTCATCATCCCCCCAACCTGTCTCATAATCCCCCATCATTTCCCCCTCCCTCATCATTTCTCCCTGTCTCATTAAGCATTTAGTTCCTCCCCGCACTATCATTTTCCCCTGTCTCATCATCCCCCACCCTGTTTCATCATGTCCCCCATCATTCCCCCCCTCATCATTTCCCCCTGTCTCATCATCCCCCCAACCTGTCTCATCATCCCACATCATTTCCCCCTGTCTCATCATCCCCCCAACCTGTCTCATCATCCCCCCATCATTTCCCCCTCCCTCATCATTTCCCCCTGTCTCATTAAGCATTTAGTTCCTCCCCCCACTATCATTTCCCCCTGTCTCATCATGTCCCCATCCTGTCTCATCAAAACAAAAAAATAAAAAACTGACTAAAGCCATGACAATTCATAGCCTGTAAACATAATGCTGAAAAGCATAATACACTGCACTTTAATTCCAGTGCAGTGTAATATATGAGCGATCAGAAGATCACTCTTAATTGTTCTCTTTAAAAAAATTTAAGGGCTATGTTCACACTCAGGAATATTAATCCAGAATAATTATGGATGAAAATTCCACTGGATCATTGCCATCCTCATAGATGGCAATGTATTCTGCACAGATTACATCTAAACAAAGTTAAAAATAAAAAACGAACAATTTATAAAACCATCAACCCCTACACCCGCAAAATATATATATTTATAGAAAACAAAACCAAAAGATATTAAACACCTTCAGTATAATGTTTAGAGGCATAAAACATTTACAAAAATTATTGAAATGTTTTGTTCCTTTTCGGATGCAGTTTCATAATTCCTGAGATAAGTAGTTCTGTCCCTAGAGTGTTATATATATATAAGCGTCTGTAGCATGTATCAGGAACATGTTATCATACCTGTGTCTTTTTATAGGTGACTGATGCCCGGTGAGTGGTTGAACGTGACACATACCCCCGTCAGCTGCAAGAAAGGAACCACGAGACAGGTAATTAATATTTATATTAATTACTGATAACAATCAGGCTAGATGTAACATCTAGACCTGCAGAGATGTGATAGTCTCTACCTTATACATGAAGATATATGTGTTGTTTATAAGTATATCGTCTATAGACAGCTTCTTTTATAACACAACCATATCTCAGGTACAGAGATTAGGATCATTTATGATCCCCAAACTCTGTTTTTCATTTGTAGGAATCCCCTTTTCCAATATTTAATAGAATAGAATCGACTGACCGAAGAGTTTACAAGTTTACTTTAGGGCGTAATACACTGCACTTTAATAGCAGTGCAGTGTATTATAAGAGCGATCTGAACATCACTGTTAAAAATCTTCTTTATAGAAAATAAAAGGCTAGGTTCACACTGAGGAATATCCAGCCGGAATATATACTGCAGGAGGTTCTACGGGTATATTGCCGTCCTCATAGATGGCAATGTATTCTGCACGGATCCTGTCTAAAGAAAGTTAAAAATAAACAATTTATAAAATAACCCCAACCCGAGCCCTAAAAAAATATATATGTTTATATGTTGACCACCGCACAAAGTGGCGGCTGACACACTCCCTCAATACAACTCTATGGCAGAGCCGGAGCTCTGCCTTCGGCAATCTCCGGCTCTGCCATAGCGATGTATTGAGGGGGCGTGTCGGCCACCACTTCGTGCCGTGGTCAACACGCCCCCTTCCTGTGGGCTGTCAGGGTCCCGTACAGGAGATTGCGGGGGGGCTTCCAGCGGTCGGACCCCCCACGATCTCTTGTACGGGGCACCGACAGCCCGCAGGAAGGGGGCGTGTTGACCACCGCACAACGTGGCGGCTGACACGCTCCCTCAATACAACTCTATGGCAGAGCCCGAGCACTGCCTTCGGCAATCTCCGACTCTGCCATAGCGATGTATTGAGGGGGCGTGTCGGCCGCCGCTTCGTGCGGTGGTCGACACCCACTATCTGGCAAGCGAGCCTGGCACCCATACAAAGAGATCGCGGGGGGCCCCCAGCAGTCAGACCCCCGCGATCTTAAACTTATCCCCTATCCTTAGGATAAGGGATACGTTTTTCACCACTGGACTACCCCTTCAACCATGCCATACTCTTTACTCCTGAATATAACCCTGCCAGAAACTGTGCCCTCTGTCACACACTGTACCCATAATAATAATAATAATACTGCCACACACTGTTTTTTTTATTTATTTCGGTTGAATCCCACCCCTGCACTGTCCTACATCTCCAGACCGTTCTGTCCCTGCCCCCCTTGCCCAGACCCCTTTGTCTGCCTCCTCCTCTAGACCCCTCTGTTCTCCTCCTCCAGACCTCTTTGTTCTCCTCCTGCAGATTCCTCTGACCCCACCTCCTCCTGACCCCTCTGTCCGCCACCTCCAGACTCCTCTGTCTGCTTCATCCAAACCCCTTAGTCTATCCCCCGGCTCCTCTTTCCTCCTCCAGATTCCTCTGTCCTCCTCCTCCAGATGATGCATGATAGATGTGTTTATGGCTGGTGTATGTATGACAGACAGTCATACACAAATACATATGCACACCTATCATACATACATATATCATTGCGTACACACATCATACATACATCTATCCTACATTCATACTTGCATACATCTATCATACAAACTTGCATACATCTTACATGCATACATACATCTATCATGCATGCACACATCTACCATACATGCATGAATACATCTATCATACATACACACATCTATCATACATACTTACATGCATCTATTATACATACAAACATATATCATACAAACATCTATCATACATATATACATGCATGCATACATCTATTATACATACACACACACATCTATCATACATGCATACATACATCTGTCATGCATACATCTATAATACATACCCACATGACACCTCTATCATGCCATCACCTGGAGATCACCACCACTCATCAGGGTCTGGGGATCAGGTCGGAGAGAGCGCTGAATACGCTGGCCATCACTCCTTGCCCTCACTTGGCGCTGGTGTGATTTGTCCAGGACGCAATAAATTTTATTACACCGACAGTTGCAGGCTAGGAGCAGGCATGCGTGCCTGCTCAGGGAACTTCTGCTCCCAACAGCCTCGGCAGCTGCCCGATCTCGTGGGACTTTGGGTCTGGTGTAAGCCACTGCTGTCTTAAAGCAGCGGCGTTAATATTTTAAAAAAAAATGTAAGAAAAAAAAAGAAAAACTCCGACCTGAGACCTGGGGCTATAGCCTGTTACCCCCCCTACCCCCCCCCCCCCCAGCAACACCCCTTTTGGTTGAACATAAAATAAATAATATAAAATATACAAATGTAAAATGAAAAAATGAATATATAATCACCATAGAAAATGGTATCCTGACACCATAAATTAGTCAATATATGTCCATACAGTAATCATAGAGTATTTTTGCGCTGGAACCCCCATATTTGGGTACCACTGTGTGAGGAAGAGCGAGCTTATAATACTATCTCCAGCACGAGGACCCTGATACAAAGTATCGCATTGGCTCTCCGCAAGCACTTACACCCTCTCTGCCGCCTGATCTCAGCTCCCAATATTGGGCCGGACGCAGATCCGTGCCAGTCAGCCGGCATCTCAGTGCAACTAAGCCATGAGCGGAGAAATGTCCCTTACCGTCCTGAGGGCCCATCCAGAGGACTTGTGACTGCAGGTAATATTCATCATTGTGGCCGGGTACATCCCGTGCCAACCTACACAGAAGCATTGTCTGACATTCACACAGACGGGTTTTTACCATAAGGACACAGACGGACTTTGGTGTCAGGATACCAATTCATTTGGTGATTATATATCCATTTTTTATTTTAATTTTATATTTTTATATATCATACTTATTTTTATAGTTCACTCCCTGTATGTTATAAGTCTGCGACAAGGGCCCTGTTCAGACTTTAGTGTAATATATCTTTTTAATAATTAGCATACAATAAAATTATTTATTTTATGTACAACCAATGATATCTCTAGTCTTTAATCAATTCTATACCTTGAGGTCTGTTTCTATATATATATATATATATATATATATAAATACCATATTAATCGGCATATAACATGCACTGGCGTATAACACGCACCCCTATTTTAACACAGAAATTTAAGTAAAAAAATAAAATGTAAAATAAATGACCTGGACTAAATGCCACATCATCCACCCAACTTCGTTTTCTTCCACACATCAGTTTTGTCCCGTCCCCTCCAGTGCCACATCATTCCTTCCCTTTTATCAGTCCCTGTGCCACATTTACCCCTCTCATCGCCACCCCCCATGTCTCATCATCCCCCCCATGTCTCATCATTTCCCCCTGTCATAGACCACCATTAGCCATACAGACATTAAGCATTTAGTGCCTCCCCCCACTATCATTTCCCCCTGTCTCATCATCACCCACCCTGTCTCATCATGTCCCCCATCATTCCCCCCCTCATCATTTCCCCCTGTCTCATCATGCCCCCACCCTGTCTCATCATGTCCCCCCATCATTCCCCTGTCATCATCCCCCCACCCTGTCTGATCATGCCCCCCATCATTCCCCCCCTCATCATTTCCCCCTGTCTCATCATCCCCCCAACCTGTCTCATAATCCCCCATCATTTCCCCCTCCCTCATCATTTCTCCCTGTCTCATTAAGCATTTAGTTCCTCCCCGCACTATCATTTTCTCCTGTCTCATCATCCCCCACCCTGTTTCATAATGTCCCCCATCATTCCCCCCCTCATCATTTCCCCCTGTCTCATCATCCCCCCAACCTGTCTCATCATCCCCCATCATTTCCCCCTGTCTCATCATCCCCCCAACCTGTCTCATCATCCCCCCATCATTTCCCCCTCCCTCATCATTTCCCCCTGTCTCATTAAGCATTTAGTTCCTCCCCCCACTATCATTTCCCCCTGTCTCATCATGTCCCCATCCTGTCTCATCAAAACAAAAAAATAAAAAACTGACTAAAGCCATGACAATTCATAGCCTGTAAACATAGTGCTGAAAAGCATAATACACTGCACTTTAATTCCAGTGCAGTGTAATATATGAGCGATCAGAAGATCACTCTTAATTGTTCTCTTTAAAAAAATTTAAGGGCTATGTTCACACTCAGGAATATTAATCCAGAATAATTATGGATGAAAATTCCACTGGATCATTGCCATCCTCATAGATGGCAATGTATTCTGCACAGATTACATCTAAACAAAGTTAAAAATAAAAAACGAACAATTTATAAAACCATCAACCCCTACACCCGCAAAATATATATATTCATAGAAAACAAAACCAAAAGATATTAAACACCTTCAGTAAAATGTTTAGAGGCATAAAACATTTACAAAAATTATTGAAATGTTTTGTTCCTTTTCGGAAGCAGTTTCATAATTCCTGAGATAAGTAGTTCTGTCCCTAGAGTGTTATATATATAAGCGTCTGTAGCATGTATCAGGAACATGTTATCATACCTGTGTCTTTTTATAGGTGACTGATGCCCGGTGAGTGGTTGAACGTGACACATACCCCCGTCAGCTGCAAGAAAGGAACCACGAGACAGGTAATTAATATTTATATTAATTACTGATAACAATCAGGCTAGATGTAACATCTAGACCTGCAGAGATGTGATAGTCTCTACCTTATACATGAAGATATATGTGTTGTTTATAAGTATATCGTCTATAGACAGCTTCTTTTATAACACAACCATATCTCAGGTACAGAGATTAGGATCATTTATGATCCCCAAACTCTGTTTTTCATTTGTAGGAATCCCCTTTTCCAATATTTAATAGAATAGAATCGACTGACCGAAGAGTTTACAAGTTTACTTTAGGGCGTAATACACTGCACTTTAATAGCAGTGCAGTGTATTATAAGAGCGATCTGAACATCACTGTTAAAAATCTTCTTTATAGAAAATAAAAGGCTAGGTTCACACTGAGGAATATCCAGCCGGAATATATACTGCAGGAGGTTCTACGGGTATATTGCCGTCCTCATAGATGGCAATGTATTCTGCACGGATCCTGTCTAAAGAAAGTTAAAAATAAACAATTTATAAAATAACCCCAACCCGAGCCCTAAAAAAATATATATGTTTATATGTTGACCACCGCACAAAGTGGCGGCTGACACACTCCCTCAATACAACTCTATGGCAGAGCCGGAGCTCTGCCTTCGGCAATCTCCGGCTCTGCCATAGCGATGTATTGAGGGGGCGTGTCGGCCACCACTTCGTGCCGTGGTCAACACGCCCCCTTCCTGTGGGCTGTCAGGGTCCCGTACAGGAGATTGCGGGGGGGCTTCCAGCGGTCGGACCCCCCACGATCTCTTGTACGGGGCACCGACAGCCCGCAGGAAGGGGGCGTGTTGACCACCGCACAACGTGGCGGCTGACACGCTCCCTCAATACAACTCTATGGCAGAGCCCGAGCACTGCCTTCGGCAATCTCCGACTCTGCCATAGCGATGTATTGAGGGGGCGTGTCGGCCGCCGCTTCGTGCGGTGGTCGACACCCACTATCTGGCAAGCGAGCCTGGCACCCATACAAAGAGATCGCGGGGGGCCCCCAGCAGTCAGACCCCCGCGATCTTAAACTTATCCCCTATCCTTAGGATAAGGGATACGTTTTTCACCACTGGACTACCCCTTCAACCATGCCATACTCTTTACTCCTGAATATAACCCTGCCAGAAACTGTGCCCTCTGTCACACACTGTACCCATAATAATAATAATAATACTGCCACACACTGTTTTTTTTATTTATTTCGGTTGAATCCCACCCCTGCACTGTCCTACATCTCCAGACCGTTCTGTCCCTGCCCCCCTTGCCCAGACCCCTTTGTCTGCCTCCTCCTCTAGACCCCTCTGTTCTCCTCCTCCAGACCTCTTTGTTCTCCTCCTGCAGATTCCTCTGACCCCACCTCCTCCTGACCCCTCTGTCCGCCACCTCCAGACTCCTCTGTCTGCTTCATCCAAACCCCTTAGTCTATCCCCCGGCTCCTCTTTCCTCCTCCAGATTCCTCTGTCCTCCTCCTCCAGATGATGCATGATAGATGTGTTTATGGCTGGTGTATGTATGACAGACAGTCATACACAAATACATATGCACACCTATCATACATACATATATCATTGCGTACACACATCATACATACATCTATCCTACATTCATACTTGCATACATCTATCATACAAACTTGCATACATCTTACATGCATACATACATCTATCATGCATGCACACATCTACCATACATGCATGAATACATCTATCATACATACACACATCTATCATACATACTTACATGCATCTATTATACATACAAACATATATCATACAAACATCTATCATACATATATACATGCATGCATACATCTATTATACATACACACACACATCTATCATACATGCATACATACATCTGTCATGCATACATCTATAATACATACCCACATGACACCTCTATCATGCCATCACCTGGAGATCACCACCACTCATCAGGGTCTGGGGATCAGGTCGGAGAGAGCGCTGAATACGCTGGCCATCACTCCTTGCCCTCACTTGGCGCTGGTGTGATTTGTCCAGGACGCAATAAATTTTATTACACCGACAGTTGCAGGCTAGGAGCAGGCATGCGTGCCTGCTCAGGGAACTTCTGCTCCCAACAGCCTCGGCAGCTGCCCGATCTCGTGGGACTTTGGGTCTGGTGTAAGCCACTGCTGTCTTAAAGCAGCGGCGTTAATATTTTTAAAAAAAAATGTAAGAAAAAAAAAGAAAAACTCCGACCTGAGACCTGGGGCTATAGCCTGTTACCCCCCCCTACCCCTCCCCCCCCAGCAACACCCCTTTTGGTTGAACATAAAATAAATAATATAAAATATACAAATGTAAAATGAAAAAATAAATATATAATCACCATAGAAAATGGTATCCTGACACCATAAATTAGTCAGTATATGTCCATACAGTAATCATAGAGTATTTTTGCGCTGGAACCCCCATATTTGGGTACCACTGTGTGAGGAAGAGCGAGCTTATAATACTATCTCCAGCACGAGGACCCTGATACAAAGTATCGCATTGGCTCTCCGCAAGCACTTACACCCTCTCTGCCGCCTGATCTCAGCTCCCAATATTGGGCCGGACGCAGATCCGTGCCAGTCAGCCGGCATCTCAGTGCAACTAAGCCATGAGCGGAGAAATGTCCCTTACCGTCCTGAGGGCCCATCCAGAGGACTTGTGACTGCAGGTAATATTCATCATTGTGGCCGGGTACATCCCGTGCCAACCTACACAGAAGCATTGTCTGACATTCACACAGACGGGTTTTTACCATAAGGACACAGACGGACTTTGGTGTCAGGATACCAATTCATTTGGTGATTATATATCCATTTTTTATTTTAATTTTATATTTTTATATATCATACTTATTTTTATAGTTCACTCCCTGTATGTTATAAGTCTGCGACAAGGGCCCTGTTCAGACTTTAGTGTAATATATCTTTTTAATAATTAGCATACAATAAAATTATTTATTTTATGTACAACCAATGATATCTCTAGTCTTTAATCAATTCTATACCTTGAGGTCTGTTTCTATATATATATATATATATATAAATACCATATTAATCGGCATATAACATGCACTGGCGTATAACACGCACCCCTATTTTAACACAGAAATTTAAGTAAAAAAATAAAATGTAAAATAAATGACCTGGACTAAATGCCACATCATCCACCCAACTTCGTTTTCTTCCACACATCAGTTTTGTCCCGTCCCCTCCAGTGCCACATCATTCCTTCCCTTTTATCAGTCCCTGTGCCACATTTACCCCTCTCATCGCCACCCCCCATGTCTCATCATCCCCCCCATGTCTCATCATTTCCCCCTGTCATAGACCACCATTAGCCATACAGACATTAAGCATTTAGTGCCTCCCCCCACTATCATTTCCCCCTGTCTCATCATCACCCACCCTGTCTCATCATGTCCCCCATCATTCCCCCCCTCATCATTTCCCCCTGTCTCATCATGCCCCCACCCTGTCTCATCATGTCCCCCCATCATTCCCCTGTCATCATCCCCCCACCCTGTCTGATCATGCCCCCCATCATTCCCCCCCTCATCATTTCCCCCTGTCTCATCATCCCCCCAACCTGTCTCATAATCCCCCATCATTTCCCCCTCCCTCATCATTTCTCCCTGTCTCATTAAGCATTTAGTTCCTCCCCGCACTATCATTTTCTCCTGTCTCATCATCCCCCACCCTGTTTCATAATGTCCCCCATCATTCCCCCCCTCATCATTTCCCCCTGTCTCATCATCCCCCCAACCTGTCTCATCATCCCCCATCATTTCCCCCTGTCTCATCATCCCCCCAACCTGTCTCATCATCCCCCCATCATTTCCCCCTCCCTCATCATTTCCCCCTGTCTCATTAAGCATTTAGTTCCTCCCCCCCCTATCATTTCCCCCTGTCTCATCATGTCCCCATCCTGTCTCATCAAAACAAAAAAATAAAAAACTGACTAAAGCCATGACAATTCATAGCCTGTAAACATAGTGCTGAAAAGCATAATACACTGCACTTTAATTCCAGTGCAGTGTAATATATGAGCGATCAGAAGATCACTCTTAATTGTTCTCTTTAAAAAAATTTAAGGGCTATGTTCACACTCAGGAATATTAATCCAGAATAATTATGGATGAAAATTCCACTGGATCATTGCCATCCTCATAGATGGCAATGTATTCTGCACAGATTACATCTAAACAAAGTTAAAAATAAAAAACGAACAATTTATAAAACCATCAACCCCTACACCCGCAAAATATATATATTTATAGAAAACAAAACCAAAAGATATTAAACACCTTCAGTAAAATGTTTAGAGGCATAAAACATTTACAAAAATTATTGAAATGTTTTGTTCCTTTTCGGAAGCAGTTTCATAATTCCTGAGATAAGTAGTTCTGTCCCTAGAGTGTTATATATATAAGCGTCTGTAGCATGTATCAGGAACATGTTATCATACCTGTGTCTTTTTATAGGTGACTGATGCCCGGTGAGTGGTTGAACGTGACACATACCCCCGTCAGCTGCAAGAAAGGAACCACGAGACAGGTAATTAATATTTATATTAATTACTGATAACAATCAGGCTAGATGTAACATCTAGACCTGCAGAGATGTGATAGTCTCTACCTTATACATGAAGATATATGTGTTGTTTATAAGTATATCGTCTATAGACAGCTTCTTTTATAACACAACCATATCTCAGGTACAGAGATTAGGATCATTTATGATCCCCAAACTCTGTTTTTCATTTGTAGGAATCCCCTTTTCCAATATTTAATAGAATAGAATCGACTGACCGAAGAGTTTACAAGTTTACTTTAGGGCGTAATACACTGCACTTTAATAGCAGTGCAGTGTATTATAAGAGCGATCTGAACATCACTGTTAAAAATCTTCTTTATAGAAAATAAAAGGCTAGGTTCACACTAAGGAATATCCAGCCGGAATATATACTGCAGGAGGTTCTACGGGTATATTGCCGTCCTCATAGATGGCAATGTATTCTGCACGGATCCTGTCTAAAGAAAGTTAAAAATAAACAATTTATAAAATAACCCCAACCCGAGCCCTAAAAAAATATATATGTTTATATGTTGACCACCGCACAAAGTGGCGGCTGACACACTCCCTCAATACAACTCTATGGCAGAGCCGGAGCTCTGCCTTCGGCAATCTCCGGCTCTGCCATAGCGATGTATTGAGGGGGCGTGTCGGCCACCACTTCGTGCCGTGGTCAACACGCCCCCTTCCTGTGGGCTGTCAGAGTCCCGTACAGGAGATTGCGGGGGGGCTTCCAGCGGTCGGACCCCCCACGATCTCTTGTACGGGGCACCGACAGCCCGCAGGAAGGGGGCGTGTTGACCACCGCACAACGTGGCGGCTGACACGCTCCCTCAATACAACTCTATGGCAGAGCCCGAGCACTGCCTTCGGCAATCTCCGACTCTGCCATAGCGATGTATTGAGGGGGCGTGTCGGCCGCCGCTTCGTGCGGTGGTCGACACCCACTATCTGGCAAGCGAGCCTGGCACCCATACAAAGAGATCGCGGGGGGCCCCCAGCAGTCAGACCCCCGCGATCTTAAACTTATCCCCTATCCTTAGGATAAGGGATACGTTTTTCACCACTGGACTACCCCTTCAACCATGCCATACTCTTTACTCCTGAATATAACCCTGCCAGAAACTGTGCCCTCTGTCACACACTGTACCCATAATAATAATAATACTGCCACAAACTGTTTTTTTTATTTATTTCGGTTGAATCCCACCCCTGCACTGTCCTACATCTCCAGACCGTTCTGTCCCTGCCCCCCTTGCCCAGACCCCTTTGTCTGCCTCCTCCTCTAGACCCCTCTGTTCTCCTCCTCCAGACCTCTTTGTTCTCCTCCTGCAGATTCCTCTGCCCCCACCTCCTCCTGACCCCTCTGTCCGCCACCTCCAGACTCCTCTGTCTGCTTCATCCAAACCCCTTAGTCTATCCCCCGGCTCCTCTTTCCTCCTCCAGATTCCTCTGTCCTCCTCCTCCAGATGATGCATGATAGATGTGTTTATGGCTGGTGTATGTATGACAGACAGTCATACACAAATACATATGCACACCTATCATACATACATATATCATTGCGTACACACATCATACATACATCTATCCTACATTCATACTTGCATACATCTATCATACAAACTTGCATACATCTTACATGCATACATACATCTATCATGCATGCACACATCTACCATACATGCATGAATACATCTATCATACATACACACATCTATCATACATACTTACATGCATCTATTATACATACAAACATATATCATACAAACATCTATCATACATATATACATGCATGCATACATCTATTATACATACACACACACATCTATCATACATGCATACATACATCTGTCATGCATACATCTATAATACATACCCACATGACACCTCTATCATGCCATCACCTGGAGATCACCACCACTCATCAGGGTCTGGGGATCAGGTCGGAGAGAGCGCTGAATACGCTGGCCATCACTCCTTGCCCTCACTTGGCGCTGGTGTGATTTGTCCAGGACGCAATAAATTTTATTACACCGACAGTTGCAGGCTAGGAGCAGGCATGCGTGCCTGCTCAGGGAACTTCTGCTCCCAACAGCCTCGGCAGCTGCCCGATCTCGTGGGACTTTGGGTCTGGTGTAAGCCACTGCTGTCTTAAAGCAGCGGCGTTAATATTTTTAAAAAAAATGTAAGAAAAAAAAAAAGAAAAACTCCGACCTGAGACCTGGGGCTATAGCCTGTTACCCCCCCTACCCCCCCCCCCCAGCAACACCCCTTTTGGTTGAACATAAAATAAATAATATAAAATATACAAATGTAAAATGAAAAAATGAATATATAATCACCATAGAAAATGGTATCCTGACACCATAAATTAGTCAATATATGTCCATACAGTAATCATAGAGTATTTTTGCGCTGGAACCCCCATATTTGGGTACCACTGTGTGAGGAAGAGCGAGCTTATAATACTATCTCCAGCACGAGGACCCTGATACAAAGTATCGCATTGGCTCTCCGCAAGCACTTACACCCTCTCTGCCGCCTGATCTCAGCTCCCAATATTGGGCCGGACGCAGATCCGTGCCAGTCAGCCGGCATCTCAGTGCAACTAAGCCATGAGCGGAGAAATGTCCCTTACCGTCCTGAGGGCCCATCCAGAGGACTTGTGACTGCAGGTAATATTCATCATTGTGGCCGGGTACATCCCGTGCCAACCTACACAGAAGCATTGTCTGACATTCACACAGACGGGTTTTTACCATAAGGACACAGACGGACTTTGGTGTCAGGATACCAATTCATTTGGTGATTATATATCCATTTTTTATTTTAATTTTATATTTTTATATATCATACTTATTTTTATAGTTCACTCCCTGTATGTTATAAGTCTGCGACAAGGGCCCTGTTCAGACTTTAGTGTAATATATCTTTTTAATAATTAGCATACAATAAAATTATTTATTTTATGTACAACCAATGATATCTCTAGTCTTTAATCAATTCTATACCTTGAGGTCTGTTTCTATATATATATATATATATATATATAAATACCATATTAATCGGCATATAACATGCACTGGCGTATAACACGCACCCCTATTTTAACACAGAAATTTAAGTAAAAAAATAAAATGTAAAATAAATGACCTGGACTAAATGCCACATCATCCACCCAACTTCGTTTTCTTCCACACATCAGTTTTGTCCCGTCCCCTCCAGTGCCACATCATTCCTTCCCTTTTATCAGTCCCTGTGCCACATTTACCCCTCTCATCGCCACCCCCCATGTCTCATCATCCCCCCCATGTCTCATCATTTCCTCCTGTCATAGACCACCATTAGCCATACAGACATTAAGCATTTAGTGCCTCCCCCCACTATCATTTCCCCCTGTCTCATCATCACCCACCCTGTCTCATCATGTCCCCCATCATTCCCCCCCCTCATCATTTCCCCCTGTCTCATCATGCCCCCACCCTGTCTCATCATGTCCCCCCATCATTCCCCTGTCATCATCCCCCCACCCTGTCTGATCATACCCCCCATCATTCCCCCCCTCATCATTTCCCCCTGTCTCATCATCCCCCCAACCTGTCTCATAATCCCCCATCATTTCCCCCTCCCTCATCATTTCTCCCTGTCTCATTAAGCATTTAGTTCCTCCCCGCACTATCATTTTCCCCTGTCTCATCATCCCCCACCCTGTTTCATCATGTCCCCCATCATTCCCCCCCTCATCATTTCCCCCTGTCTCATCATCCCCCCAACCTGTCTCATCATCCCCCATCATTTCCCCCTGTCTCATCATCCCCCCAACCTGTCTCATCATCCCCCCATCATTTCCCCCTCCCTCATCATTTCCCCCTGTCTCATTAAGCATTTAGTTCCTCCCCCACTATCATTTCCCCCTGTCTCATCATGTCCCCATCCTGTCTCATCAAAACAAAAAAATAAAAAACTGACTAAAGCCATGACAATTCATAGCCTGTAAACATAGTGCTGAAAAGCATAATACACTGCACTTTAATTCCAGTGCAGTGTAATATATGAGCGATCAGAAGATCAATCTTAATTGTTCTCTTTAAAAAAATTTAAGGGCTATGTTCACACTCAGGAATATTAATCCAGAATAATTATGGATGAAAATTCCACTGGATCATTGCCATCCTCATAGATGGCAATGTATTCTGCACAGATTACATCTAAACAAAGTTAAAAATAAAAAACGAACAATTTATAAAACCATCAACCCCTACACCCGCAAAATATATATATTTATAGAAAACAAAACCAAAAGATATTAAACACCTTCAGTATAATGTTTAGAGGCATAAAACATTTCAAAAAATTATTGAAATGTTTTGTTCCTTTTCGGATGCAGTTTCATAATTCCTGAGATAAGTAGTTCTGTCCCTAGAGTGTTATATATATAAGCGTCTGTAGCATGTATCAGGAACATGTTATCATACCTGTGTCTTTTTATAGGTGACTGATGCCCGGTGAGTGGTTGAACGTGACACATACCCCCGTCAGCTGCAAGAAAGGAACCACGAGACAGGTAATTAATATTTATATTAATTACTGATAACAATCAGGCTAGATGTAACATCTAGACCTGCAGAGATGTGATAGTCTCTACCTTATACATGAAGATATATGTGTTGTTTATAAGTATATCGTCTATAGACAGCTTCTTTTATAACACAACCATATCTCAGGTACAGAGATTAGGATCATTTATGATCCCCAAACTCTGTTTTTCATTTGTAGGAATCCCCTTTTCCAATATTTAATAGAATAGAATCGACTGACCGAAGAGTTTACAAGTTTACTTTAGGGCGTAATACACTGCACTTTAATAGCAGTGCAGTGTATTATAAGAGCGATCTGAACATCACTGTTAAAAATCTTCTTTATAGAAAATAAAAGGCTAGGTTCACACTGAGGAATATCCAGCCGGAATATATACTGCAGGAGGTTCTACGGGTATATTGCCGTCCTCATAGATGGCAATGTATTCTGCACGGATCCTGTCTAAAGAAAGTTAAAAATAAACAATTTATAAAATAACCCCAACCCGAGCCCTACAAAAATATATATGTTTATATGTTGACCACCGCACAAAGTGGCGGCTGACACACTCCCTCAATACAACTCTATGGCAGAGCCGGAGCTCTGCCTTCGGCAATCTCCGGCTCTGCCATAGCGATGTATTGAGGGGGCGTGTCGGCCACCACTTCGTGCCGTGGTCAACACGCCCCCTTCCTGTGGGCTGTCAGGGTCCCGTACAGGAGATTGCGGGGGGGCTTCCAGCGGTCGGACCCCCCACGATCTCTTGTACGGGGCACCGACAGCCCGCAGGAAGGGGGCGTGTTGACCACCGCACAACGTGGCGGCTGACACGCTCCCTCAATACAACTCTATGGCAGAGCCCGAGCTCTGCCTTCGGCAATCTCCGACTCTGCCATAGTGATGTATTGAGGGGCGTGTCGGCCGCCGCTTCGTGCGGTGGTCGACACCCACTATCTGGCAAGCGAGCCTGGCACCCATACAAAGAGATCACGGGGGGCCCCCAGCAGTCAGACCCCCGCGATCTTAAACTTATTCCCTATCCTTAGGATAAGGGATACGTTTTTCACCACTGGACTACCCCTTCAACCATGCCATACTCTTTACTCCTGAATATAACCCTGCCAGAAACTGTGCCCTCTGCCACACACTGTACCCATAATAATAATAATAATACTGCGACACACTGTTTTTTTATTTATTTCGGTTGAATCCCACCCCTGCACTGTCCTACATCTCCAGACCGTTCTGTCCCTGCCCCCCTTGCCCAGACCCCTTTGTCTGCCTCCTCCTCTAGACCCCTCTGTTCTCCTCCTCCAGACCTCTTTGTTCTCCTCCTGCAGATTCCTCTGCCCCCACCTCCTCCTGAGCCCTCTGTCCGCCACCTCCAGACTCCTCTGTCTGCTTCATCCAAACCCCTTAGTCTTTCCCCCGGCTCCTCTTTCCTCCTCCAGATTCCTCTGTCCTCCTCCTCCAGATGATGCATGATAGATGTGTTTATGGCTGGTGTATGTATGACAGACAGTCATACACAAATACATATGCACACCTATCATACATACATATATCATTGCGTACACACATCATACATACATCTATCCTACATTCATACTTGCATACATCTATCATACAAACTTGCATACATCTTACATGCATACATACATCTATCATGCATGCACACATCTACCATACATGCATGAATACATATATCATACATACACACATCTATCATACATACTTACATGCATCTATTATACATACAAACATATATCATACAAACATCTATCATACATATATACATGCATGCATACATCTATTATACATACACACACACACATCTATCATACATGCATACATACATCTGTCATGCATACATCTATAATACATACCCACATGACACCTCTATCATGCCATCACCTGGAGATCACCACCACTCATCAGGGTCTGGGGATCAGGTCGGAGAGAGCGCTGAATACGCTGGCCATCACTCCTTGCCCTCACTTGGCGCTGGTGTGATTTGTCCAGGACGCAATAAATTTTATTACACCGACAGTTGCAGGCTAGGAGCAGGCATGCGTGCCTGCTCAGGGAACTTCTGCTCCCAACAGCCTCGGCAGCTGCCCGATCTCGTGGGACTTTGGGTCTGGTGTAAGCCACTGCTGTCTTAAAGCAGCGGCGTTAATATTTTTAAAAAAAATGTAAGAAAAAAAAAAGAAAAACTCCGACCTGAGACCTGGGGCTATAGCCTGTTACCCCCCCTACCCCCCCCCCCCCCCCCCAGCAACACCCCTTTTGGTTGAACATAAAATAAATAATATAAAATATACAAATGTAAAATGAAAAAATGAATATATAATCACCATAGAAAATGGTATCCTGACACCATAAATTAGTCAATATATGTCCATACAGTAATCATAGAGTATTTTTGCGCTGGAACCCCCATATTTGGGTACCACTGTGTGAGGAAGAGCGAGCTTATAATACTATCTCCAGCACGAGGACCCTGATACAAAGTATCGCATTGGCTCTCCGCAAGCACTTACACCCTCTCTGCCGCCTGATCTCAGCTCCCAATATTGGGCCGGACGCAGATCCGTGCCAGTCAGCCGGCATCTCAGTGCAACTAAGCCATGAGCGGAGAAATGTCCCTTACCGTCCTGAGGGCCCATCCAGAGGACTTGTGACTGCAGGTAATATTCATCATTGTGGCCGGGTACATCCCGTGCCAACCTACACAGAAGCATTGTCTGACATTCACACAGACGGGTTTTTACCATAAGGACACAGACGGACTTTGGTGTCAGGATACCAATTCATTTGGTGATTATATATCCATTTTTTATTTTAATTTTATATTTTTATATATCATACTTATTTTTATAGTTCACTCCCTGTATGTTATAAGTCTGCGACAAGGGCCCTGTTCAGACTTTAGTGTAATATATCTTTTTAATAATTAGCATACAATAAAATTATTTATTTTATGTACAACCAATGATATCTCTAGTCTTTAATCAATTCTATACCTTGAGGTCTGTTTCTATATATATATATATATATATATATAAATACCATATTAATCGGCATATAACATGCACTGGCGTATAACACGCACCCCTATTTTAACACAGAAATTTAAGTAAAAAAATAAAATGTAAAATAAATGACCTGGACTAAATGCCACATCATCCACCCAACTTCGTTTTCTTCCACACATCAGTTTTGTCCCGTCCCCTCCAGTGCCACATCATTCCTTCCCTTTTATCAGTCCCTGTGCCACATTTACCCCTCTCATCGCCACCCCCCATGTCTCATCATCCCCCCCATGTCTCATCATTTCCCCCTGTCATAGACCACCATTAGCCATACAGACATTAAGCATTTAGTGCCTCCCCCCACTATCATTTCCCCCTGTCTCATCATCACCCACCCTGTCTCATCATGTCCCCCATCATTCCCCCCCTCATCATTTCCCCCTGTCTCATCATGCCCCCACCCTGTCTCATCATGTCCCCCCATCATTCCCCTGTCATCATCCCCCCACCCTGTCTGATCATGCCCCCCATCATTCCCCCCCTCATCATTTCCCCCTGTCTCATCATCCCCCCAACCTGTCTCATAATCCCCCATCATTTCCCCCTCCCTCATCATTTCTCCCTGTCTCATTAAGCATTTAGTTCCTCCCCGCACTATCATTTTCTCCTGTCTCATCATCCCCCACCCTGTTTCATCATGTCCCCCATCATTCCCCCCCTCATCATTTCCCCCTGTCTCATCATCCCCCCAACCTGTCTCATCATCCCCCATCATTTCCCCCTGTCTCATCATCCCCCCAACCTGTCTCATCATCCCCCCATCATTTCCCCCTCCCTCATCATTTCCCCCTGTCTCATTAAGCATTTAGTTCCTCCCCCCACTATCATTTCCCCCTGTCTCATCATGTCCCCATCCTGTCTCATCAAAACAAAAAAATAAAAAACTGACTAAAGCCATGACAATTCATAGCCTGTAAACATAGTGCTGAAAAGCATAATACACTGCACTTTAATTCCAGTGCAGTGTAATATATGAGCGATCAGAAGATCACTCTTAATTGTTCTCTTTAAAAAAAATTAAGGGCTATGTTCACACTCAGGAATATTAATCCAGAATAATTATGGATGAAAATTCCACTGGATCATTGCCATCCTCATAGATGGCAATGTATTCTGCACAGATTACATCTAAACAAAGTTAAAAATAAAAAACGAACAATTTATAAAACCATCAACCCCTACACCCGCAAAATATATATATTTATAGAAAACAAAACCAAAAGATATTAAACACCTTCAGTAAAATGTTTAGAGGCATAAAACATTTCAAAAAATTATTGAAATGTTTTGTTCCTTTTCGGATGCAGTTTCATAATTCCTGAGATAAGTAGTTCTGTCCCTAGAGTGTTATATATATATAAGCGTCTGTAGCATGTATCAGGAACATGTTATCATACCTGTGTCTTTTTATAGGTGACTGATGCCCGGTGAGTGGTTGAACGTGACACATACCCCCGTCAGCTGCAAGAAAGGAACCACGAGACAGGTAATTAATATTTATATTAATTACTGATAACAATCAGGCTAGATGTAACATCTAGACCTGCAGAGATGTGATAGTCTCTACCTTATACATGAAGATATATGTGTTGTTTATAAGTATATCGTCTATAGACAGCTTCTTTTATAACACAACCATATCTCAGGTACAGAGATTAGGATCATTTATGATCCCCAAACTCTGTTTTTCATTTGTAGGAATCCCCTTTTCCAATATTTAATAGAATAGAATCGACTGACCGAAGAGTTTACAAGTTTACTTTAGGGCGTAATACACTGCACTTTAATAGCAGTGCAGTGTATTATAAGAGCGATCTGAACATCACTGTTAAAAATCTTCTTTATAGAAAATAAAAGGCTAGGTTCACACTGAGGAATATCCAGCCGGAATATATACTGCAGGAGGTTCTACGGGTATATTGCCGTCCTCATAGATGGCAATGTATTCTGCACGGATCCTGTCTAAAGAAAGTTAAAAATAAACAATTTATAAAATAACCCCAACCCGAGCCCTAAAAAAATATATATGTTTATATGTTGACCACCGCACAAAGTGGCGGCTGACACACTCCCTCAATACAACTCTATGGCAGAGCCGGAGCTCTGCCTTCGGCAATCTCCGGCTCTGCCATAGCGATGTATTGAGGGGGCGTGTCGGCCACCACTTCGTGCCGTGGTCAACACGCCCCCTTCCTGTGGGCTGTCAGGGTCCCGTACAGGAGATTGCGGGGGGGCTTCCAGCGGTCGGACCCCCCACGATCTCTTGTACGGGGCACCGACAGCCCGCAGGAAGGGGGCGTGTTGACCACCGCACAACGTGGCGGCTGACACGCTCCCTCAATACAACTCTATGGCAGAGCCCGAGCTCTGCCTTCGGAAATCTCCGACTCTGCCATAGCGATGTATTGAGGGGGCGTGTTGGCCGCTGCTTCGTGCGGTGGTCGACACCCACTATCTGGCAAGCGAGCCTGGCACCCATACAAAGAGATCGCGGGGGGCCCCCAGCAGTCAGACCCCCGCGATCTTAAACTTATCCCCTATCCTTAGGATAAGGGATACGTTTTTCACCACTGGACTACCCCTTCAACCATGCCATACTCTTTACTCCTGAATATAACCCTGCCAGAAACTGTGCCCTCTGCCACACACTGTACCCATAATAATAATACTGCCACACACTGTTTTTTTATTCATTTCGGTTGAATCCCACCCCTGCACTGTCCTACATCTCCAGACCGTTCTGTCCCTGCCCCCCTTGCCCAGACCCCTTTGTCTGCCTCCTCCTCTAGACCCCTCTGTTCTCCTCCTCCAGACCTCTTTGTTCTCCTCCTGCAGATTCCTCTGCCCCCACCTCCTCCTGACCCCTCTGTCCGCCACCTCCAGACTCCTCTGTCTGCTTCATCCAAACCCCTTAGTCTTTCCCCCGGCTCCTCTTTCCTCCTCCAGATTCCTCTGTCCTCCTCCTCCAGATGATGCATGATAGGTGTGTTTATGGCTGGTGTATGTATGACAGACAGTCATACACAAATACATATGCACACCTATCATACATACATATATCATTGCGTACACACATCATACATACATCTATCCTACATTCATACTTGCATACATCTATCATACAAACTTGCATACATCTTACATGCATACATACATCTATCATGCATGCACACATCTACCATACATGCATGAATACATATATCATACATACACACATCTATCATACATACTTACATGCATCTATTATACATACAAACATATATCATACAAACATCTATCATACATATATACATGCATGCATACATCTATTATACATACACACACACATCTATCATACATGCATACATACATCTGTCATGCATACATCTATAATACATACCCACATGACACCTCTATCATGCCATCACCTGGAGATCACCACCACTCATCAGGGTCTGGGGATCAGGTCGGAGAGAGCGCTGAATACGCTGGCCATCACTCCTTGCCCTCACTTGGCGCTGGTGTGATTTGTCCAGGACGCAATAAATTTTATTACACCGACAGTTGCAGGCTAGGAGCAGGCATGCGTGCCTGCTCAGGGAACTTCTGCTCCCAACAGCCTCGGCAGCTGCCCGATCTCGTGGGACTTTGGGTCTGGTGTAAGCCACTGCTGTCTTAAAGCAGCGGCGTTAATATTTTTAAAAAACAATGTAAGAAAAAAAAAAGAAAAACTCCGACCTGAGACCTGGGGCTATAGCCTGTTACCCCCCCCCCCCTACCCAACCCCCCCCCCCCCCCAGCAACACCCCTGTTGGTTGAACATAAAATAAATAATATAAAATATACAAATGTAAAATGAAAAAATGAATATATAATCACCATAGAAAATGGTATCCTGACACCATAAATTAGTCAATATATGTCCATACAGTAATCATAGAGTATTTTTGCGCTGGAACCCCCATATTTGGGTACCACTGTGTGAGGAAGAGCGAGCTTATAATACTATCTCCAGCACGAGGACCCTGATACAAAGTATCGCATTGGCTCTCCGCAAGCACTTACACCCTCTCTGCCGCCTGATCTCATCTCCCAATATTGGGCCGGACGCAGATCCGTGCCAGTCAGCCGGCATCTCAGTGCAACTAAGCCACGAGCGGAGAAATGTCCCTTACCGTCCTGAGGGCCCATCCAGAGGACTTGTGACTGCAGGTAATATTCATCATTGTGGCCGGGTACATCCCGTGCCAACCTACACAGAAGCATTGTCTGACATTCACGCAGACGGGTTTTTACCATAAGGACACAGACGGACTTTGGTGTCAGGATACCAATTCATTTGGTGATTATATATCCATTTTTTTTTTTTATTTTATATTTTTATATATCATACTTATTTTTATAGTTCACTCCCTGTATGTTATAAGTCTGCGACAAGGGCCCTGTTCAGACTTTAGTGTAATATATATTTTTAATAATTAGCATACAATAAAATTATTTATTTTATGTACAACCAATGATATCTCTAGTCTTTAATCAATTCTATACCTTGAGGTCTGTTTCTATATATATATATATATATATATATAAATACCATATTAATCGGCGTATAACATGCACTGGCGTATAACACGCACCCCCATTTTAACACAGAAATTTAAGTAAAAAAATGTAAAATAAATGACCTGGACTAAATGCCACATCATCCACCCAACTTCGTTTTCTTCCACACATCAGTTTTGTCCTGTCCCCTCCAGTGCCACATCATTCCTTCCCTTTTATCAGTCCCTGTGCCACATTTACCCCTCTCATCGCCACCCCCCATGTCTCATCATCCCCCCCATGTCTCATCATTTCCTCCTGTCATAGACCACCATTAGCCATACAGACATTAAGCATTTAGTGCCTCCCCCCACTATCATTTCCCCCTGTCTCATCATCACCCACCCTGTCTCATCATGTCCCCCATCATTCCCCCCCTCATCATTTCCCCCTGTCTCATCATGCCCCCACCCTGTCTCATCATGTCCCCCCATCATTCCCCTGTCATCATCCCCCCACTCTGTCTGATCATACCCCCCATCATTCCCCCCCTCATCATTTCCCCCTGTCTCATCATCCCCCCAACCTGTCTCATAATCCCCCATCATTTCCCCCTCCCTCATCATTTCTCTCTGTCTCATTAAGCATTTAGTTCCTCCCCGCACTATCATTTTCCCCTGTCTCATCATCCCCCACCCTGTTTCATCATGTCCCCCATCATTCCCCCCCTCATCATTTCCCCCTGTCTCATCATCCCCCCAACCTGTCTCATCATCCCCCATCATTTCCCCCTGTCTCATCATCCCCCCAACCTGTCTCATCATCCCCCCATCATTTCCCCCTCCCTCATCATTTCCCCCTGTCTCATTAAGCATTTAGTTCCTCCCCCCACTATCATTTCCCCCTGTCTCATCATGTCCCCATCCTGTCTCATCAAAACAAAAAAATAAAAAACTGACTAAAGCCATGACAATTCATAGCCTGTAAACATAGTGCTGAAAAGCATAATACACTGCACTTTAATTCCAGTGCAGTGTAATATATGAGCGATCAGAAGATCAATCTTAATTGTTCTCTTTAAAAAAATTTAAGGGCTATGTTCACACTCAGGAATATTAATCCAGAATAATTATGGATGAAAATTCCACTGGATCATTGCCATCCTCATAGATGGCAATGCATTCTGCACAGATTACATCTAAACAAAGTTAAAAATAAAAAACGAACAATTTATAAAACCATCAACCCCTACACCCGCAAAATATATATATTTATAGAAAACAAAACCAAAAGATATTAAACACCTTCAGTATAATGTTTAGAGGCATAAAACATTTCAAAAAATTATTGAAATGTTTTGTTCCTTTTCGGATGCAGTTTCATAATTCCTGAGATAAGTAGTTCTGTCCCTAGAGTGTTATATATATAAGCGTCTGTAGCATGTATCAGGAACATGTTATCATACCTGTGTCTTTTTATAGGTGACTGATGCCCGGTGAGTGGTTGAACGTGACACATACCCCCGTCAGCTGCAAGAAAGGAACCACGAGACAGGTAATTAATATTTATATTAATTACTGATAACAATCAGGCTAGATGTAACATCTAGACCTGCAGAGATGTGATAGTCTCTACCTTATACATGAAGATATATGTGTTGTTTATAAGTATATCGTCTATAGACAGCTTCTTTTATAACACAACCATATCTCAGGTACAGAGATTAGGATCATTTATGATCCCCAAACTCTGTTTTTCATTTGTAGGAATCCCCTTTTCCAATATTTAATAGAATAGAATCGACTGACCGAAGAGTTTACAAGTTTACTTTAGGGCGTAATACACTGCACTTTAATAGCAGTGCAGTGTATTATAAGAGCGATCTGAACATCACTGTTAAAAATCTTCTTTATAGAAAATAAAAGGCTAGGTTCACACTGAGGAATATCCAGCCGGAATATATACTGCAGGAGGTTCTACGGGTATATTGCCGTCCTCATAGATGGCAATGTATTCTGCACGGATCCTGTCTAAAGAAAGTTAAAAATAAACAATTTATAAAATAACCCCAACCCGAGCCCTACAAAAATATATATGTTTATATGTTGACCACCGCACAAAGTGGCGGCTGACACACTCCCTCAATACAACTCTATGGCAGAGCCGGAGCTCTGCCTTCGGCAATCTCCGGCTCTGCCATAGCGATGTATTGAGGGGGCGTGTCGGCCACCACTTCGTGCCGTGGTCAACACGCCCCCTTCCTGTGGGCTGTCAGGGTCCCGTACAGGAGATTGCGGGGGGGCTTCCAGCGGTCGGACCCCCCACGATCTCTTGTACGGGGCACCGACAGCCCGCAGGAAGGGGGCGTGTTGACCACCGCACAACGTGGCGGCTGACACGCTCCCTCAATACAACTCTATGGCAGAGCCCGAGCTCTGCCTTCGGCAATCTCCGACTCTGCCATAGTGATGTATTGAGGGGCGTGTCGGCCGCCGCTTCGTGCGGTGGTCGACACCCACTATCTGGCAAGCGAGCCTGGCACCCATACAAAGAGATCGCGGGGGGCCCCCAGCAGTCAGACCCCCGCGATCTTAAACTTATTCCCTATCCTTAGGATAAGGGATACGTTTTTCACCACTGGACTACCCCTTCAACCATGCCATACTCTTTACTCCTGAATATAACCCTGCCAGAAACTGTGCCCTCTGCCACACACTGTACCCATAATAATAATAATAATACTGCGACACACTGTTTTTTTATTTATTTCGGTTGAATCCCACCCCTGCACTGTCCTACATCTCCAGACCGTTCTGTCCCTGCCCCCCTTGCCCAGACCCCTTTGTCTGCCTCCTCCTCTAGACCCCTCTGTTCTCCTCCTCCAGACCTCTTTGTTCTCCTCCTGCAGATTCCTCTGCCCCCACCTCCTCCTGAGCCCTCTGTCCGCCACCTCCAGACTCCTCTGTCTGCTTCATCCAAACCCCTTAGTCTTTCCCCCGGCTCCTCTTTCCTCCTCCAGATTCCTCTGTCCTCCTCCTCCAGATGATGCATGATAGATGTGTTTATGGCTGGTGTATGTATGACAGACAGTCATACACAAATACATATGCACACCTATCATACATACATATATCATTGCGTACACACATCATACATACATCTATCCTACATTCATACTTGCATACATCTATCATACAAACTTGCATACATCTTACATGCATACATACATCTATCATGCATGCACACATCTACCATACATGCATGAATACATATATCATACATACACACATCTATCATACATACTTACATGCATCTATTATACATACAAACATATATCATACAAACATCTATCATACATATATACATGCATGCATACATCTATTATACATACACACACACATCTATCATACATGCATACATACATCTGTCATGCATACATCTATAATACATACCCACATGACACCTCTATCATGCCATCACCTGGAGATCACCACCACTCATCAGGGTCTGGGGATCAGGTCGGAGAGAGCGCTGAATACGCTGGCCATCACTCCTTGCCCTCACTTGGCGCTGGTGTGATTTGTCCAGGACGCAATAAATTTTATTACACCGACAGTTGCAGGCTAGGAGCAGGCATGCGTGCCTGCTCAGGGAACTTCTGCTCCCAACAGCCTCGGCAGCTGCCCGATCTCGTGGGACTTTGGGTCTGGTGTAAGCCACTGCTGTCTTAAAGCAGCGGCGTTAATATTTAAAAAAAAAATGTAAGAAAAAAAAAAGAAAAACTCCGACCTGAGACCTGGGGCTATAGCCTGTTACCCCCCCTACCCCCCCCCCCCCCAGCAACACCCCTTTTGGTTGAACATAAAATAAATAATATAAAATATACAAATGTAAAATGAAAAAATGAATATATAATCACCATAGAAAATGGTATCCTGACACCATAAATTAGTCAATATATGTCCATACAGTAATCATAGAGTATTTTTGCGCTGGAACCCCCATATTTGGGTACCACTGTGTGAGGAAGAGCGAGCTTATAATACTATCTCCAGCACGAGGACCCTGATACAAAGTATCGCATTGGCTCTCCGCAAGCACTTACACCCTCTCTGCCGCCTGATCTCAGCTCCCAATATTGGGCCGGACGCAGATCCGTGCCAGTCAGCCGGCATCTCAGTGCAACTAAGCCATGAGCGGAGAAATGTCCCTTACCGTCCTGAGGGCCCATCCAGAGGACTTGTGACTGCAGGTAATATTCATCATTGTGGCCGGGTACATCCCGTGCCAACCTACACAGAAGCATTGTCTGACATTCACACAGACGGGTTTTTACCATAAGGACACAGACGGACTTTGGTGTCAGGATACCAATTCATTTGGTGATTATATATCCATTTTTTATTTTAATTTTATATTTTTATATATCATACTTATTTTTATAGTTCACTCCCTGTATGTTATAAGTCTGCGACAAGGGCCCTGTTCAGACTTTAGTGTAATATATCTTTTTTTAATAATTAGCATACAATAAAATTATTTATTTTATGTACAACCAATGATATCTCTAGTCTTTAATCAATTCTATACCTTGAGGTCTGTTTCTATATATATATATATATATATAAATACCATATTAATCGGCATATAACATGCACTGGCGTATAACACGCACCCCTATTTTAACACAGAAATTTAAGTAAAAAAATAAAATGTAAAATAAATGACCTGGACTAAATGCCACATCATCCACCCAACTTCGTTTTCTTCCACACATCAGTTTTGTCCCGTCCCCTCCAGTGCCATATCATTCCTTCCCTTTTATCAGTCCCTGTGCCACATTTACCCCTCTCATCACCACCCCCCATGTCTCATCATCCCCCCCATGTCTCATCATTTCCCCCTGTCATAGACCACCATTAGCCATACAGACATTAAGCATTTAGTGCCTCCCCCCACTATCATTTCCCCCTGTCTCATCATCACCCACCCTGTCTCATCATGTCCCCCATCATTCCCCCCCTCATCATTTCCCCCTGTCTCATCATGCCCCCACCCTGTCTCATCATGTCCCCCCATCATTCCCCTGTCATCATCCCCCCACTCTGTCTGATCATACCCCCCATCATTCCCCCCCTCATCATTTCCCCCTGTCTCATCATCCCCCCAACCTGTCTCATAATCCCCCATCATTTCCCCCTCCCTCATCATTTCTCCCTGTCTCATTAAGCATTTAGTTCCTCCCCGCACTATCATTTTCCCCTGTCTCATCATCCCCCACCCTGTTTCATCATGTCCCCCATCATTCCCCCCCTCATCATTTCCCCCTGTCTCATCATCCCCCCAACCTGTCTCATCATCCCCCATCATTTCCCCCTGTCTCATCATCCCCCCAACCTGTCTCATCATCCCCCCATCATTTCCCCCTCCCTCATCATTTCCCCCTGTCTCATTAAGCATTTAGTTCCTCCCCCCACTATCATTTCCCCCTGTCTCATCATGTCCCCATCCTGTCTCATCAAAACAAAAAAATAAAAAACTGACTAAAGCCATGACAATTCATAGCCTGTAAACATAGTGCTGAAAAGCATAATACACTGCACTTTAATTCCAGTGCAGTGTAATATATGAGCGATCAGAAGATCAATCTTAATTGTTCTCTTTAAAAAAATTTAAGGGCTATGTTCACACTCAGGAATATTAATCCAGAATAATTATGGATGAAAATTCCACTGGATCATTGCCATCCTCATAGATGGCAATGTATTCTGCACAGATTACATCTAAACAAAGTTAAAAATAAAAAACGAACAATTTATAAAACCATCAACCCCTACACCCGCAAAATATATATATTTATAGAAAACAAAACCAAAAGATATTAAACACCTTCAGTATAATGTTTAGAGGCATAAAACATTTCAAAAAATTATTGAAATGTTTTGTTCCTTTTCGGATGCAGTTTCATAATTCCTGAGATAAGTAGTTCTGTCCCTAGAGTGTTATATATATAAGCGTCTGTAGCATGTATCAGGAACATGTTATCATACCTGTGTCTTTTTATAGGTGACTGATGCCCGGTGAGTGGTTGAACGTGACACATACCCCCGTCAGCTGCAAGAAAGGAACCACGAGACAGGTAATTAATATTTATATTAATTACTGATAACAATCAGGCTAGATGTAACATCTAGACCTGCAGAGATGTGATAGTCTCTACCTTATACATGAAGATATATGTGTTGTTTATAAGTATATCGTCTATAGACAGCTTCTTTTATAACACAACCATATCTCAGGTACAGAGATTAGGATCATTTATGATCCCCAAACTCTGTTTTTCATTTGTAGGAATCCCCTTTTCCAATATTTAATAGAATAGAATCGACTGACCGAAGAGTTTACAAGTTTACTTTAGGGCGTAATACACTGCACTTTAATAGCAGTGCAGTGTATTATAAGAGCGATCTGAACATCACTGTTAAAAATCTTCTTTATAGAAAATAAAAGGCTAGGTTCACACTGAGGAATATCCAGCCGGAATATATACTGCAGGAGGTTCTACGGGTATATTGCCGTCCTCATAGATGGCAATGTATTCTGCACGGATCCTGTCTAAAGAAAGTTAAAAATAAACAATTTATAAAATAACCCCAACCCGAGCCCTACAAAAATATATATGTTTATATGTTGACCACCGCACAAAGTGGCGGCTGACACACTCCCTCAATACAACTCTATGGCAGAGCCGGAGCTCTGCCTTCGGCAATCTCCGGCTCTGCCATAGCGATGTATTGAGGGGGCGTGTCGGCCACCACTTCGTGCCGTGGTCAACACGCCCCCTTCCTGTGGGCTGTCAGGGTCCCGTACAGGAGATTGCGGGGGGGCTTCCAGCGGTCGGACCCCCCACGATCTCTTGTACGGGGCACCGACAGCCCGCAGGAAGGGGGCGTGTTGACCACCGCACAACGTGGCGGCTGACACGCTCCCTCAATACAACTCTATGGCAGAGCCCGAGCTCTGCCTTCGGCAATCTCCGACTCTGCCATAGTGATGTATTGAGGGGCGTGTCGGCCGCCGCTTCGTGCGGTGGTCGACACCCACTATCTGGCAAGCGAGCCTGGCACCCATACAAAGAGATCGCGGGGGGCCCCCAGCAGTCAGACCCCCGCGATCTTAAACTTATTCCCTATCCTTAGGATAAGGGATACGTTTTTCACCACTGGACTACCCCTTCAACCATGCCATACTCTTTACTCCTGAATATAACCCTGCCAGAAACTGTGCCCTCTGCCACACACTGTACCCATAATAATAATAATAATACTGCGACACACTGTTTTTTTATTTATTTCGGTTGAATCCCACCCCTGCACTGTCCTACATCTCCAGACCGTTCTGTCCCTGCCCCCCTTGCCCAGACCCCTTTGTCTGCCTCCTCCTCTAGACCCCTCTGTTCTCCTCCTCCAGACCTCTTTGTTCTCCTCCTGCAGATTCCTCTGCCCCCACCTCCTCCTGAGCCCTCTGTCCGCCACCTCCAGACTCCTCTGTCTGCTTCATCCAAACCCCTTAGTCTTTCCCCCGGCTCCTCTTTCCTCCTCCAGATTCCTCTGTCCTCCTCCTCCAGATGATGCATGATAGATGTGTTTATGGCTGGTGTATGTATGACAGACAGTCATACACAAATACATATGCACACCTATCATACATACATATATCATTGCGTACACACATCATACATACATCTATCCTACATTCATACTTGCATACATCTATCATACAAACTTGCATACATCTTACATGCATACATACATCTATCATGCATGCACACATCTACCATACATGCATGAATACATATATCATACATACACACATCTATCATACATACTTACATGCATCTATTATACATACAAACATATATCATACAAACATCTATCATACATATATACATGCATGCATACATCTATTATACATACACACACACATCTATCATACATGCATACATACATCTGTCATGCATACATCTATAATACATACCCACATGACACCTCTATCATGCCATCACCTGGAGATCACCACCACTCATCAGGGTCTGGGGATCAGGTCGGAGAGAGCGCTGAATACGCTGGCCATCACTCCTTGCCCTCACTTGGCGCTGGTGTGATTTGTCCAGGACGCAATAAATTTTATTACACCGACAGTTGCAGGCTAGGAGCAGGCATGCGTGCCTGCTCAGGGAACTTCTGCTCCCAACAGCCTCGGCAGCTGCCCGATCTCGTGGGACTTTGGGTCTGGTGTAAGCCACTGCTGTCTTAAAGCAGCGGCGTTAATATTTTTAAAAAAAATGTAAGAAAAAAAAAAGAAAAACTCCGACCTGAGACCTGGGGCTATAGCCTGTTACCCCCCCTACCCTCCCCCCCCAGCAACACCCCTTTTGGTTGAACATAAAATAAATAATATAAAATATACAAATGTAAAATGAAAAAATGAATATATAATCACCATAGAAAATGGTATCCTGACACCATAAATTAGTCAATATATGTCCATACAGTAATCATAGAGTATTTTTGCGCTGGAACCCCCATATTTGGGTACCACTGTGTGAGGAAGAGCGAGCTTATAATACTATCTCCAGCACGAGGACCCTGATACAAAGTATCGCATTGGCTCTCCGCAAGCACTTACACCCTCTCTGCCGCCTGATCTCAGCTCCCAATATTGGGCCGGACGCAGATCCGTGCCAGTCAGCCGGCATCTCAGTGCAACTAAGCCATGAGCGGAGAAATGTCCCTTACCGTCCTGAGGGCCCATCCAGAGGACTTGTGACTGCAGGTAATATTCATCATTGTGGCCGGGTACATCCCGTGCCAACCTACACAGAAGCATTGTCTGACATTCACACAGACGGGTTTTTACCATAAGGACACAGACGGACTTTGGTGTCAGGATACCAATTCATTTGGTGATTATATATCCATTTTTTATTTTAATTTTATATTTTTATATATCATACTTATTTTTATAGTTCACTCCCTGTATGTTATAAGTCTGCGACAAGGGCCCTGTTCAGACTTTAGTGTAATATATCTTTTTTTAATAATTAGCATACAATAAAATTATTTATTTTATGTACAACCAATGATATCTCTAGTCTTTAATCAATTCTATACCTTGAGGTCTGTTTCTATATATATATATATATATATATATAAATACCATATTAATCGGCATATAACATGCACTGGCGTATAACACGCACCCCTATTTTAACACAGAAATTTAAGTAAAAAAATAAAATGTAAAATAAATGACCTGGACTAAATGCCACATCATCCACCCAACTTCGTTTTCTTTCACACATCAGTTTTGTCCCGTCCCCTCCAGTGCCATATCATTCCTTCCCTTTTATCAGTCCCTGTGCCACATTTACCCCTCTCATCACCACCCCCCATGTCTCATCATCCCCCCCATGTCTCATCATTTCCCCCTGTCATAGACCACCATTAGCCATACAGACATTAAGCATTTAGTGCCTCCCCCCACTATCATTTCCCCCTGTCTCATCATCACCCACCCTGTCTCATCATGTCCCCCATCATTCCCCCCCTCATCATTTCCCCCTGTCTCATCATGCCCCCACCCTGTCTCATCATGTCCCCCCATCATTCCCCTGTCATCATCCCCCCACCCTGTCTGATCATGCCCCCCATCATTCCCCCCCTCATCATTTCCCCCTGTCTCATCATCCCCCCAACCTGTCTCATAATCCCCCATCATTTCCCCCTCCCTCATCATTTCTCCCTGTCTCATTAAGCACTTAGTTCCTCCCCGCACTATCATTTTCTCCTGTCTCATCATCCCCCACCCTGTTTCATCATGTCCCCCATCATTCCCCCCCTCATCATTTCCCCCTGTCTCATCATCCCCCCAACCTGTCTCATCATCCCCCATCATTTCCCCCTGTCTCATCATCCCCCCAACCTGTCTCATCATCCCCCCATCATTTCCCCCTCCCTCATCATTTCCCCCTGTCTCATTAAGCATTTAGTTCCTCCCCCCACTATCATTTCCCCCTGTCTCATCATGTCCCCATCCTGTCTCATCAAAACAAAAAAATAAAAAACTGACTAAAGCCATGACAATTCATAGCCTGTAAACATAGTGCTGAAAAGCATAATACACTGCACTTTAATTCCAGTGCAGTGTAATATATGAGCGATCAGAAGATCACTCTTAATTGTTCTCTTTAAAAAAATTTAAGGGCTATGTTCACACTCAGGAATATTAATCCAGAATAATTATGGATGAAAATTCCACTGGATCATTGCCATCCTCATAGATGGCAATGTATTCTGCACAGATTACATCTAAACAAAGTTAAAAATAAAAAACGAACAATTTATAAAACCATCAACCCCTACACCCGCAAAATATATATATTTATAGAAAACAAAACCAAAAGATATTAAACACCTTCAGTAAAATGTTTAGAGGCATAAAACATTTCAAAAAATTATTGAAATGTTTTGTTCCTTTTCGGATGCAGTTTCATAATTCCTGAGATAAGTAGTTCTGTCCCTAGAGTGTTATATATATATAAGCGTCTGTAGCATGTATCAGGAACATGTTATCATACCTGTGTCTTTTTATAGGTGACTGATGCCCGGTGAGTGGTTGAACGTGACACATACCCCCGTCAGCTGCAAGAAAGGAACCACGAGACAGGTAATTAATATTTATATTAATTACTGATAACAATCAGGCTAGATGTAACATCTAGACCTGCAGAGATGTGATAGTCTCTACCTTATACATGAAGATATATGTGTTGTTTATAAGTATATCGTCTATAGACAGCTTCTTTTATAACACAACCATATCTCAGGTACAGAGATTAGGATCATTTATGATCCCCAAACTCTGTTTTTCATTTGTAGGAATCCCCTTTTCCAATATTTAATAGAATAGAATCGACTGACCGAAGAGTTTACAAGTTTACTTTAGGGCGTAATACACTGCACTTTAATAGCAGTGCAGTGTATTATAAGAGCGATCTGAACATCACTGTTAAAAATCTTCTTTATAGAAAATAAAAGGCTAGGTTCACACTGAGGAATATCCAGCCGAAATATATACTGCAGGAGGTTCTACGGGTATATTGCCGTCCTCATAGATGGCAATGTATTCTGCACGGATCCTGCCTAAAGAAAGTTAAAAATAAACAATTTATAAAATAACCCCAACCCGAGCCCTAAAAAAATATATATGTTTATATGTTGACCACCGCACAAAGTGGCGGCTGACACACTCCCTCAATACAACTCTATGGCAGAGCCGGAGCTCTGCCTTCGGCAATCTCCGGCTCTGCCATAGCGATGTATTGAGGGGGCGTGTCGGCCACCACTTCGTGCCGTGGTCAACACGCCCCCTTCCTGTGGGCTGTCAGGGTCCCGTACAGGAGATTGCGGGGGGGCTTCCAGCGGTCGGACCCCCCACGATCTCTTGTACGGGGCACCGACAGCCCGCAGGAAGGGGGCGTGTTGACCACCGCACAACGTGGCGGCTGACACGCTCCCTCAATACAACTCTATGGCAGAGCCCGAGCTCTGCCTTCGGAAATCTCCGACTCTGCCATAGCGATGTATTGAGGGGGCGTGTTGGCCGCTGCTTCGTGCGGTGGTCGACACCCACTATCTGGCAAGCGAGCCTGGCACCCATACAAAGAGATCGCGGGGGCCCCCCAGCAGTCAGACCCCCGCGATCTTAAACTTATCCCCTATCCTTAGGATAAGGGATACGTTTTTCACCACTGGACTACCCCTTCAACCATGCCATACTCTTTACTCCTGAATATAACCCTGCCAGAAACTGTGCCCTCTGCCACACACTGTACCCATAATAATAATACTGCCACACACTGTTTTTTTTATTTATTTCGGTTGAATCCCACCCCTGCACTGTCCTACATCTCCAGACCGTTCTGTCCCTGCCCCCCTTGCCCAGACCCCTTTGTCTGCCTCCTCCTCTAGACCCCTCTGTTCTCCTCCTCCAGACCTCTTTGTTCTCCTCCTGCAGATTCCTCTGCCCCCACCTCCTCCTGACCCCTCTGTCCGCCACCTCCAGACTCCTCTGTCTGCTTCATCCAAACCCCTTAGTCTTTCCCCCGGCTCCTCTTTCCTCCTCCAGATTCCTCTGTCCTCCTCCTCCAGATGATGCATGATAGATGTGTTTATGGCTGGTGTATGTATGACAGACAGTCATACACAAATACATATGCACACCTATCATACATACATATATCATTGCGTACACACATCATACATACATCTATCCTACATTCATACTTGCATACATCTATCATACAAACTTGCATACATCTTACATGCATACATACATCTATCATGCATGCACACATCTACCATACATGCATGAATACATATATCATACATACACACATCTATCATACATACTTACATGCATCTATTATACATACAAACATATATCATACAAACATCTATCATACATATATACATGCATGCATACATCTATTATACATACACACACACATCTATCATACATGCATACATACATCTGTCATGCATACATCTATAATACATACCCACATGACACCTCTATCATGCCATCACCTGGAGATCACCACCACTCATCAGGGTCTGGGGATCAGGTCGGAGAGAGCGCTGAATACGCTGGCCATCACTCCTTGCCCTCACTTGGCGCTGGTGTGATTTGTCCAGGACGCAATAAATTTTATTACACCGACAGTTGCAGGCTAGGAGCAGGCATGCGTGCCTGCTCAGGGAACTTCTGCTCCCAACAGCCTCGGCAGCTGCCCGATCTCGTGGGACTTTGGGTCTGGTGTAAGCCACTGCTGTCTTAAAGCAGCGGCGTTAATATTTTAAAAAAAAATGTAAGAAAAAAAAAAGAAAAACTCCGACCTGAGACCTGGGGCTATAGCCTGTTACCCCCCCCCCCCTACCCAACCCCCCCCCCAGCAACACCCCTGTTGGTTGAACATAAAATAAATAATATAAAATATACAAATGTAAAATGAAAAAATGAATATATAATCACCATAGAAAATGGTATCCTGACACCATAAATTAGTCAATATATGTCCATACAGTAATCATAGAGTATTTTTGCGCTGGAACCCCCATATTTGGGTACCACTGTGTGAGGAAGAGCGAGCTTATAATACTATCTCCAGCACGAGGACCCTGATACAAAGTATCGCATTGGCTCTCCGCAAGCACTTACACCCTCTCTGCCGCCTGATCTCAGCTCCCAATATTGGGCCGGACGCAGATCCGTGCCAGTCAGCCGGCATCTCAGTGCAACTAAGCCACGAGCGGAGAAATGTCCCTTACCATCCTGAGGGCCCATCCAGAGGACTTGTGACTGCAGGTAATATTCATCATTGTGGCCGGGTACATCCCGTGCCAACCTACACAGAAGCATTGTCTGACATTCACGCAGACGGGTTTTTACCATAAGGACACAGACGGACTTTGGTGTCAGGATACCAATTCATTTGGTGATTATATATCCATTTTTTTTTTTTTTTTTATATTTTTATATATCATACTTATTTTTATAGTTCACTCCCTGTATGTTATAAGTCTGCGACAAGGGCCCTGTTCAGACTTTAGTGTAATATATATTTTTAATAATTAGCATACAATAAAATTATTTATTTTATGTACAACCAATGATATCTCTAGTCTTTAATCAATTCTATACCTTGAGGTCTGTTTCTATATATATATATATATATATATAAATACCATATTAATCGGCGTATAACATGCACTGGCGTATAACACGCACCCCCATTTTAACACAGAAATTTAAGTAAAAAAATGTAAAATAAATGACCTGGACTAAATGCCACATCATCCACCCAACTTCGTTTTCTTCCACACATCAGTTTTGTCCCGTCCCCTCCAGTGCCACATCATTCCTTCCCTTTTATCAGTCCCTGTGCCACATTTACCCCTCTCATCGCCACCCCCCATGTCTCATCATCCCCCCCATGTCTCATCATTTCCTCCTGTCATAGACCACCATTAGCCATACAGACATTAAGCATTTAGTGCCTCCCCCCACTATCATTTCCCCCTGTCTCATCATCACCCACCCTGTCTCATCATGTCCCCCATCATTCCCCCCCCTCATCATTTCCCCCTGTCTCATCATGCCCCCACCCTGTCTCATCATGTCCCCCCATCATTCCCCTGTCATCATCCCCCCACCCTGTCTGATCATACCCCCCATCATTCCCCCCCTCATCATTTCCCCCTGTCTCATCATCCCCCCAACCTGTCTCATAATCCCCCATCATTTCCCCCTCCCTCATCATTTCTCCCTGTCTCATTAAGCATTTAGTTCCTCCCCGCACTATCATTTTCCCCTGTCTCATCATCCCCCACCCTGTTTCATCATGTCCCCCATCATTCCCCCCCTCATCATTTCCCCCTGTCTCATCATCCCCCCAACCTGTCTCATCATCCCCCATCATTTCCCCCTGTCTCATCATCCCCCCAACCTGTCTCATCATCCCCCCATCATTTCCCCCTCCCTCATCATTTCCCCCTGTCTCATTAAGCATTTAGTTCCTCCCCCCACTATCATTTCCCCCTGTCTCATCATGTCCCCATCCTGTCTCATCAAAACAAAAAAATAAAAAACTGACTAAAGCCATGACAATTCATAGCCTGTAAACATAGTGCTGAAAAGCATAATACACTGCACTTTAATTCCAGTGCAGTGTAATATATGAGCGATCAGAAGATCAATCTTAATTGTTCTCTTTAAAAAAATTTAAGGGCTATGTTCACACTCAGGAATATTAATCCAGAATAATTATGGATGAAAATTCCACTGGATCATTGCCATCCTCATAGATGGCAATGTATTCTGCACAGATTACATCTAAACAAAGTTAAAAATAAAAAACGAACAATTTATAAAACCATCAACCCCTACACCCGCAAAATATATATATTTATAGAAAACAAAACCAAAAGATATTAAACACCTTCAGTATAATGTTTAGAGGCATAAAACATTTACAAAAATTATTGAAATGTTTTGTTCCTTTTCGGATGCAGTTTCATAATTCCTGAGATAAGTAGTTCTGTCCCTAGAGTGTTATATATATAAGCGTCTGTAGCATGTATCAGGAACATGTTATCATACCTGTGTCTTTTTATAGGTGACTGATGCCCGGTGAGTGGTTGAACGTGACACATACCCCCGTCAGCTGCAAGAAAGGATCCACGAGACAGGTAATTAATATTTATATTAATTACTGATAACAATCAGGCTAGATGTAATATCTAGTCCTGCAGAGATGTGATAGTCTCTACCTTATACATGAAGATATATGTGTTGTTTATAAGTATATCGTCTATAGACAGCTTCTTTTATAACACAACCATATCTCAGGTACAGAGATTAGGATCATTTATGATCCCCAAACTCTGTTTTTCATTTGTAGGAATCCCCTTTTCCAATATTTAATAGAATAGAATCGACTGACCGAAGAGTTTACAAGTTTACTTTAGGGCGTAATACACTGCACTTTAATAGCAGTGCAGTGTATTATAAGAGCGATCTGAACATCACTGTTAAAAATCTTCTTTATAGAAAATAAAAGGCTAGGTTCACACTGAGGAATATCCAGCCGGAATATATACTGCAGGAGGTTCTACGGGTATATTGCCGTCCTCATAGATGGCAATGTATTCTGCACGGATCCTGTCTAAAGAAAGTTAAAAATAAACAATTTATAAAATAACCCCAACCCGAGCCCTACAAAAATATATATGTTTATATGTTGACCACCGCACAAAGTGGCGGCTGACACACTCCCTCAATACAACTCTATGGCAGAGCCGGAGCTCTGCCTTCGGCAATCTCCGGCTCTGCCATAGCGATGTATTGAGGGGGCGTGTCGGCCACCACTTCGTGCCGTGGTCAACACGCCCCCTTCCTGTGGGCTGTCAGGGTCCCGTACAGGAGATTGCGGGGGGGCTTCCAGCGGTCGGACCCCCCACGATCTCTTGTACGGGGCACCGACAGCCCGCAGGAAGGGGGCGTGTTGACCACCGCACAACGTGGCGGCTGACACGCTCCCTCAATACAACTCTATGGCAGAGCCCAAGCTCTGCCTTCGGCAATCTCCGACTCTGCCATAGCGATGTATTGAGGGGCGTGTCGGCCGCCGCTTCGTGCGGTGGTCGACACCCACTATCTGGCAAGCGAGCCTGGCACCCATACAAAGAGATCGCGGGGGGCCCCCAGCAGTCAGACCCCCGCGATCTTAAACTTATCCCCTATCCTTAGGATAAGGGATACGTTTTTCACCACTGGACTACCCCTTCAACCATGCCATACTCTTTACTCCTGAATATAACCCTGCCAGAAACTGTGCCCTCTGCCACACACTGTACCCATAATAATAATAATAATACTGCGACACACTGTTTTTTTATTTATTTCGGTTGAATCCCACCCCTGCACTGTCCTACATCTCCAGACCGTTCTGTCCCTGCCCCCCTTGCCCAGACCCCTTTGTCTGCCTCCTCCTCTAGACCCCTCTGTTCTCCTCCTCCAGACCTCTTTGTTCTCCTCCTGCAGATTCCTCTGCCCCCACCTCCTCCTGACCCCTCTGTCTGCCACCTCCAGACTCCTCTGTCTGCTTCATCCAAACCCCTTAGTCTTTCCCCCGGCTCCTCTTTCCTCCTCCAGATTCCTCTGTCCTCCTCCTCCAGATGATGCATGATAGATGTGTTTATGGCTGGTGTATGTATGACAGACAGTCATACACAAATACATATGCACACCTATCATACATACATATATCATTGCGTACACACATCATACATACATCTATCCTACATTCATACTTGCATACATCTATCATACAAACTTGCATACATCTTACATGCATACATACATCTATCATGCATGCACACATCTACCATACATGCATGAATACATATATCATACATACACACATCTATCATACATACTTACATGCATCTATTATACATACAAACATATATCATACAAACATCTATCATACATATATACATGCATGCATACATCTATTATACATACACACACACATCTATCATACATGCATACATACATCTGTCATGCATACATCTATAATACATACCCACATGACACCTCTATCATGCCATCACCTGGAGATCACCACCACTCATCAGGATCTGGGGATCAGGTCGGAGAGAGCGCTGAATACGCTGGCCATCACTCCTTGCCCTCACTTGGCGCTGGTGTGATTTGTCCAGGACGCAATAAATTTTATTACACCGACAGTTGCAGGCTAGGAGCAGGCATGCGTGCCTGCTCAGGGAACTTCTGCTCCCAGCAGCCTCGGCAGCTGCCCGATCTCGTGGGACTTTGGGTCTGGTGTAAGCCACTGCTGTCTTAAAGCAGCGGCGTTAATATTTTTTAAAAAAATGTAAGAAAAAAAAAAGAAAAACTCCGACCTGAGACCTGGGGCTATAGCCTGTTACCCCCCCCCCCCTACCCCCCCCCCCCCCAGCAACACCCCTGTTGGTTGAACATAAAATAAATAATATAAAATATACAAACGTAAAATGAAAAAATGAATATATAATCACCATAGAAAATGGTATCCTGACACCATAAATTAGTCAATATATGTCCATACAGTAATCATAGAGTATTTTTGCGCTGGAACCCCCATATTTGGGTACCACTGTGTGAGGAAGAGCGAGCTTATAATACTATCTCCAGCACGAGGACCCTGATACAAAGTATCGCATTGGCTCTCCGCAAGCACTTACACCCTCTCTGCCGCCTGATCTCAGCTCCCAATATTGGGCCGGACGCAGATCCGTGCCAGTCAGCCGGCATCTCAGTGCAACTAAGCCACGAGCGGAGAAATGTCCCTTACCGTCCTGAGGGCCCATCCAGAGGACTTGTGACTGCAGGTAATATTCATCATTGTGGCCGGGTACATCCCGTGCCAACCTACACAGAAGCATTGTCTGACATTCACGCAGACGGGTTTTTACCATAAGGACACAGACGGACTTTGGTGTCAGGATACCAATTCATTTGGTGATTATATATCCATTTTTTATTTTTATTTTATATTTTTATATATCATACTTATTTTTATAGTTCACTCCCTGTATGTTATAAGTCTGCGACAAGGGCCCTGTTCAGACTTTAGTGTAATATATCTTTTTAATAATTAGCATACAATAAAATTATTTATTTTATGTACAACCAATGATATCTCTAGTCTTCAATCAATTCTATACCTTGAGGTCTGTTTCTATATATATATATATATATATATATATATATATAAATACCATATTAATCGGCGTATAACATGCACTGGCGTACAACACGCACCCCCATTTTAACACAGAAATTTAAGTAAAAAAATAAAATGTAAAATAAATGACCTGGACTAAATGCCACATCATCCACCCAACTTCGTTTTCTTCCACACATCAGTTTTGTCCCGTCCCCTCCAGTGCCACATCATTCCTTCCCTTTTATCAGTCCCTGTGCCACATTTACCCCTCTCATCGCCACCCCCCATGTCTCATCATCCCCCCCATGTCTCATCATTTCCCCCTGTCATAGACCACCATTAGCCATACAGACATTAAGCATTTAGTGCCTCCCCCCACTATCATTTCCCCCTGTCTCATCATCACCCACCCTGTCTCATCATGTCCCCCATCATTCCCCCCCCTCATCATTTCCCCCTGTCTCATCATGCCCCCACCCTGTCTCATCATGTCCCCCCATCATTCCCCTGTCATCATCCCCCCACCCTGTCTGATCATACCCCCCATCATTCCCCCCCCTCATCATTTCCCCCTGTCTCATCATCCCCCCAACCTGTCTCATAATCCCCCATCATTTCCCCCTCCCTCATCATTTCTCCCTGTCTCATTAAGCATTTAGTTCCTCCCCGCACTATCATTTTCCCCTGTCTCATCATCCCCCACCCTGTTTCATCATGTCCCCCATCATTCCCCCCCTCATCATTTCCCCCTGTCTCATCATCCCCCCAACCTGTCTCATCATCCCCCATCATTTCCCCCTGTCTCATCATCCCCCCAACCTGTCTCATCATCCCCCCATCATTTCCCCCTCCCTCATCATTTCCCCCTGTCTCATTAAGCATTTAGTTCCTCCCCCCACTATCATTTCCCCCTGTCTCATCATGTCCCCATCCTGTATCATCAAAACAAAAAAAAAAAAAACTGACTAAAGCCATGACAATTCATAGCCTGTAAACATAGTGCTGAAAAGCATAATACACTGCACTTTAATTCCAGTGCAGTGTAATATATGAGCAATCAGAAGATCAATCTTAATTGTTCTCTTTAAAAAAATTTAAGGGCTATGTTCACACTCAGGAATATTAATCCAGAATAATTATGGATGAAAATTCCACTGGATCATTGCCATCCTCATAGATGGCAATGTATTCTGCACAGATTACATCTAAACAAAGTTAAAAATAAAAAACGAACAATTTATAAAACCATCAACCCCTACACCCGCAAAATATATATATTTATAGAAAACAAAACCAAAAGATATTAAACACCTTCAGTATAATGTTTAGAGGCATAAAACATTTACAAAAATTATTGAAATGTTTTGTTCCTTTTCGGATGCAGTTTCATAATTCCTGAGATAAGTAGTTCTGTCCCTAGAGTGTTATATATATAAGCGTCTGTAGCATGTATCAGGAACATGTTATCATACCTGTGTCTTTTTATAGGTGACTGATGCCCGGTGAGAGGTTGAACGTGACACATACCCCCGTCAGCTGCAAGAAAGGAACCACGAGACAGGTAATTAATATTTATATTAATTACTGATAACAATCAGGCTAGATGTAACATCTAGACCTGCAGAGATGTGATAGTCTCTACCTTATACATGAAGATTTATGTGTTGTTTATAAGTATATCGTCTATAGACAGCTTCTTTTATAACACAACCATATCTCAGGTACAGAGATTAGGATCATTTATGATCCCCAAACTCTGTTTTTCATTTGTAGGAATCCCCTTTTCCAATATTTAATAGAATAGAATCGACAGACCGAAGAGTTTACAAGTTTACTTTAGGGCGTAATACACTGCACTTTAATAGCAGTGCAGTGTATTATAAGAGCGATCTGAACATCACTGTTAAAAATCTTTTTTATAGAAAATAAAAGGCTAGGTTCACACTGAGGAATATCCAGCCGGAATATATACTGCAGGAGGTTGTACGGGTATATTGCCGTCCTCATAGATGGCAATGTATTCTGCACGGATCCTGTCTAAAGAAAGTTAAAAATAAACAATTTATAAAATAACCCCAACCCGAGCCCTACAAAAATATATATGTTTATATGTTGACCACCGCACAAAGTGGCGGCTGACACACTCCCTCAATACAACTCTATGGCAGAGCCGGAGCTCTGCCTTCTGCAATCTCCGGCTCTGCCATAGCGATGTATTGAGGGGGGCGTGTCGGCCACCACTTCGTGCCGTGGTCAACACGCCCCCTTCCTGCGGGCTGTCAGGGTCCCGTACAGGAGATTGCGGGGGGGCTTCCAGCGGTCGGACCCCCCACGATCTCTTGTACGGGGCACCGACAGCCCGCAGGAAGGGGGCGTGTTGACCACCGCACAACGTGGTGGCTGACACGCTCCCTCAATACAACTCTATGGCAGAGCCCGAGCTCTGCCTTCGGCAATCTCCGACTCTGCCATAGTGATGTATTGAGGGGGCTTGTCGGCCGCCGCTTCGTGCGGTGGTCGACACCCACTATCTGGCAAGCGAGCCTGGCACCCATACAAAGAGATCGCGGGGGGCCCCCAGCAGTCAGACCCCCGCGATCTTAAACTTATCCCCTATCCTTAGGATAAGGGATACGTTTTTCACCACTGGACTACCCCTTTAACCATGCCATACTCTTTACTCCTGAATATAACCCTGCCAGAAACTGTGCCCTCTGCCACACACTGTACCCATAATAATAATAATAATACTGCCACACACTGTTTTTTTATTTATTTCGGTTGAATCCCACCCCTGCACTGTCCTACATCTCCAGACCGTTCTGTCCCTGCCCCCCTTGCCCAGACCCCTTTGTCTGCCTCCTCCTCTAGACCCCTCTGTTCTCCTCCTCCAGACCTCTTTGTTCTCCTCCTGCAGATTCCTCTGCCCCCACCTCCTCCGGACCCCTCTGTCCGCCACCTCCAGACTCCTCTGTCTGCTTCATCCAAACCCCTTAGTCTTTCCCCCGGCTCCTCTTTCCTCCTCCAGATTCCTCTGTCCTCCTCCTCCAGATGATGCATGATAGATGTGTTTATGGCTGGTGTATGTATGACAGACAGTCATACACAAATACATACGCACACCTATCATACATACATATATCATTGCGTACACACATCATACATACATCTATCCTACATTCATACTTGCATACATCTATCATACAAACTTGCATACATCTTACATGCATGCACACATCTACCATACATGCATGAATACATCTATCATGCATATACACATCTATCATACATACTTACATGCATCTATTATACATACAAACATATATCATACAAACATCTATCATACATATATACATGCATGCATACATCTATTATACATACACACACATCTATCATACATGCATACATACATCTGTCATGCATACATCTATAATACATACCCACATGACACCTCTATCATGCCATCACCTGGAGATCACCACCACTCATCAGGGTCTGGGGATCAGGTCGGAGAGAGCGCTGAATACGCTGGCCATCACTCCTTGCCCTCACTTGGCGCTGGTGTGATTTGTCCAGGACGCAATAAATTTTATTACACCGACAGTTGCAGGCTAGGAGCAGGCATGCGTGCCTGCTCAGGGAACTTCTGCTCCCAACAGCCTCGGCAGCTGCCCGATCTCGTGGGACTTTGGGTCTGGTGTAAGCCACTGCTGTCTTAAAGCAGCGGCGTTAATATTTTTTAAAAAAATTTAAGAAAAAAAAAGAAAAACTCCGACCTGAGATCTGGGGCTATAGCCTGTTAACCCCCCCCCCCCCCCCAGCAACACCCCTGTTGGTTGAACATAAAATAAATAATATAAAATATACAAATGTAAAATGAAAAAATGAATATATAATCACCATAGAAAATGGTATCCTGACACCATAAATTAGTCAATATATGTCCATACAGTAATCATAGAGTATTTTTGCGCTGGAACCCCCATATTTGGGTACCACTGTGTGAGGAAGAGCGAGCTTATAATACTATCTCCAGCACGAGGACCCTGATACAAAGTATCGCATTGGCTCTCCGCAAGCACTTACACCCTCTCTGCCGCCTGATCTCAGCTCCCAATATTGGGCCGGACGCAGATCCGTGCCAGTCAGCCGGCATCTCAGTGCAACTAAGCCACGAGCGGAGAAATGTCCCTTACCGTCCTGAGGGCCCATCCAGAGGACTTGTGACTGCAGGTAATATTCATCATTGTGGCCGGGTACATCCCGTGCCAACCTACACAGAAGCATTGTCTGACATTCACGCAGACGGGTTTTTACCATAAGGACACAGACTGACTTTGGTGTCAGGATACCAATTCATTTGGTGATTATATATCCATTTTTTTTTTTATTTTATATTTTTATATATCATACTTATTTTTATAGTTCACTCCCTGTATGTTATAAGTCTGCGACAAGGGCCCTGTTCAGACTTTAGTGTAATACATCTTTTTAATAATTAGCATACAATAAAATTATTTATTTTATGTACAACCAATGATATCTCTAGTCTTCAATCAATTCTATACCTTGAGGTCTGTTTCTATATATATATATATATATATATAAATACCATATTAATCGGCGTATAACATGCACTGGCGTACAACACGCACCCCCATTTTAACACAGAAATTTAAGTAAAAAAATAAAATGTAAAATAAATGACCTGGACTAAATGCCACATCATCCACCCAAACTTCGTTTTCTTCCACACATCAGTTTGGTCCCGTCCCCTCCAGTGCCACATCATTCCTTCCCTTTTATCAGTCCCTGTGCCACATTTACCCCTCTCATCGCCACCCCCCATGTCTCATCATCCCCCCCATGTCTCATCATTTCCCCCTGTCATAGACCACCATTAACCATACAGACATTAAGCATTTAGTGCCTCCCCCCACTATCATTTCCCCCTGTCTCATCATCACCCACCCTGTCTCATCATGTCCCCCATCATTCCCCCCCCCCCTCATCATTTCCCCCTGTCTCATCATGCCCCCACCCTGTCTCATCATGTCCCCCCATCATTCCCCTGTCATCATCCCCCCACCCTGTCTGATCATGCCCCCCATCATTCCCCCTCTCATCATTTCCCCCTGTCTCATCATCCCCCCAACCTGTCTCATCATCCCCCATCATTTCCCCCTCCCTCATCATTTCTCCCTGTCTCATTAAGCATTTAGTTCCTCCCCGCACTATCATTTTCCCCTGTCTCATCATCCCCCACCCTGTTTCATCATGTCCCCCATCATTCCCCCCCTCATCATTTCCCCCTGTCTCATCATCCCCCCAACCTGTCTCATCAACCCCCATCATTTCCCCCTGTCTCATCCTCCCCCCAACCTGTCTCATCATCCCCCCATCATTTCCCCCTCCCTCATCATTTCCCCCTGTCTCATTAAGCATTTAGTTCCTCCCCCCACTATCATTTCCCCCTGTCTCATCATGTCCCCATCCTGTCTCATCAAAACAAAAAAATAAAAACTGACTAAAGCCATGACAATTCATAGCCTGTAAACATAATGCTGAAAAGCATAATACACTGCACTTTAATTCCAGTGCAGTGTAATATATGAGCGATCAGAAGATCACTCTTAATTGTTCTCTTTAAAAAAATTTAAGGGCTATGTTCACACTCAGGAATATTAATCCAGAATAATTATGGATGAAAATTCCACTGGATCATTGCCATCCTCATAGATGGCAATGTATTCTGCACAGATTACATCTAAACAAAGTTAAAAATAAAAAACAAACAATTTATAAAACCATCAACCCCTACACCCGCAATATATATATATTTATAGAAAACAAAACCAAAAGATATTAAACACCTTCAGTATAATGTTTAGAGGCATAAAACATTTCAAAAAATTATTGAAATGTTTTGTTCCTTTTCGGATGCAGTTTCATAATTCCTGAGATAAGTAGTTCTGTCCCTAGAGTGTTATATATATATAAGCGTCTGTAGCATGTATCAGGAACATGTTATCATACCTGTGTCTTTTTATAGGTGACTGATGCCCGGTGAGTGGTTGAACGTGACACATACCCCCGTCAGCTGCAAGAAAGGAACCACGAGACAGGTAATTAATATTTATATTAATTACTGATAACAATCAGGCTAGATGTAACATCTAGACCTGCAGAGATGTGATAGTTTCTACCTTATACATGAAGATATATGTGTTGTTTATAAGTATATCGTCTATAGACAGCTTCTTTTATAACACAACCATATCTCAGGTACAGAGATTAGGATCATTTATGATCCCCAAACTCTGTTTTTCATTTGTAGGAATCCCCTTTTCCAATATTTAATAGAATAGAATCGACAGACCGAAGAGTTTACAAGTTTACTTTAGGGCGTAATACACTGCACTTTAATAGCAGTGCAGTGTATTATAAGAGCGATCTGAACATCACTGTTAAAAATCTTTTTTATAGAAAATAAAAGGCTAGGTTCACACTGAGGAATATCCAGCCGGAATATATACTGCAGGAGGTTCTACGGGTATATTGCCGTCCTCATAGATGGCAATGTATTCTGCACGGATCCTGTCTAAAGAAAGTTAAAAATAAACAATTTATAAAATAACCCCAACCCGAGCCCTAAAAAAATATATATGTTTATATGTTGACCACCGCACAAAGTGGCGGCTGACACACTCCCTCAATACAACTCTATGGCAGAGCCAGAGCTCTGCCTTCGGCAATCTCCGGCTCTGCCATAGCGATGTATTGAGGGGGCGTGTCGGCCACCACTTCGTGCCGTGGTCAACACGCCCCCTTCCTGTGGGCTGTCAGGGTCCCGTACAGGAGATTGCGGGGGGGCTTCCAGCGGTCGGACCCCCCACGATCTCTTGTACGGGGCACCGACAGCCCGCAGGAAGGGGGCGTGTTGACCACCGCACAACGTGGCGGCTGACACGCTTGCTCAATACAACTCTATGGCAGAGCCCGAGCACTGCCTTCGGCAATCTCCGACTCTGCCATAGCGATGTATTGAGGGGGCGTGTCGGCCGCCGCTTCGTGCGGTGGTCGACACCCACTATCTGGCAAGCGAGCCTGGCACCCATACAAAGAGATCGCGGGGGGCCCCCAGCAGTCAGACCCCCGCGATCTTAAACTTATCCCCTATCCTTAGGATAAGGGATACGTTTTTCACCACTGGACTACCCCTTCAACCATGCCATACTCTTTACTCCTGAATATAACCCTGCCAGAAACTGTGCCCTCTGTCACACACTGTACCCATAATAATAATAATAATACTGCCACACACTGTTTTTTTTATTTATTTCGGTTGAATCCCACCCCTGCACTGTCCTACATCTCCAGACCGTTCTGTCCCTGCCCCCCTTGCCCAGACCCCTTTGTCTGCCTCCTCCTCTAGACCCCTCTGTTCTCCTCCTCCAGACCTCTTTGTTCTCCTCCTGCAGATTCCTCTGCCCCCACCTCCTCCTGACCCCTCTGTCCGCCACCTCCAGACTCCTCTGTCTGCTTCATCCAAACCCCTTAGTCTTTCCCCCGACTCCTCTTTCCTCCTCCAGATTCCTCTGTCCTCCTCCTCCAGATGATGCATGATAGATGTGTTTATGGCTGGTGTATGTATGACAGACAGTCATACACAAATACATATGCACACCTATCATACATACATATATCATTGCGTACACACATCATACATACATCTATCCTACATTCATACTTGCATACATCTATCATACAAACTTGCATACATCTTACATGCATACATACATCTATCATGCATGCACACATCTACCATACATGCATGAATACATCTATCATACATACACACATCTATCATACATACTTACATGCATCTATTATACATACAAACATATATCATACAAACATCTATCATACATATATACATGCATGCATACATCTATTATACATACACACACACATCTATCATACATGCATACATACATCTGTCATGCATACATCTATAATACATACCCACATGACACCTCTATCATGCCATCACCTGGAGATCACCACCACTCATCAGGGTCTGGGGATCAGGTCGGAGAGAGCGCTGAATACGCTGGCCATCACTCCTTGCCCTCACTTGGCGCTGGTGTGATTTGTCCAGGACGCAATAAATTTTATTACACCGACAGTTGCAGGCTAGGAGCAGGCATGCGTGCCTGCTCAGGGAACTTCTGCTCCCAACAGCCTCGGCAGCTGCCCGATCTCGTGGGACTTTGGGTCTGGTGTAAGCCACTGCTGTCTTAAAGCAGCGGCATTAATATTTTTAAAAAAAATTTAAGAAAAAAAAAAGAAAAACTCCGACCTGAGACCTGGGGCTATAGCCTGTTACCCCCCCCCCCTACCCCCCCCCCCCCTCAGCAACACCCCTGTTGGTTGAACATAAAATAAATAATATAAAATATACAAATGTAAAATGAAAAAATGAATATATAATCACCATAGAAAATGGTATCCTGACACCATAAATTAGTCAATATATGTCCATACAGTAATCATAGAGTATTTTTGCGCTGGAACCCCCATATTTGGGTACCACTGTGTGAGGAAGAGCGAGCTTATAATACTATCTCCAGCACGAGGACCCTGATACAAAGTATCGCATTGGCTCTCCGCAAGCACTTACACCCTCTCTGCCGCCTGATCTCAGCTCCCAATATTGGGCCGGACGCAGATCCGTGCCAGTCAGCCGGCATCTCAGTGCAACTAAGCCACGAGCGGAGAAATGTCCCTTACCGTCCTGAGGGTCCATCCAGAGGACTTGTGACTGCAGGTAATATTCATCATTGTGGCCGGGTACATCCCGTGCCAACCTACACAGAAGCATTGTCTGACATTCATGCAGACGGGTTTTTACCATAAGGACACAGACGGACTTTGGTGTCAGGATACCAATTCATTTGGTGATTATATATCCATTTTTTATTTTTATTTTATATTTTTATATATCATACTTATTTTTATAGTTCACTCCCTGTATTTTATAAGTCTGCGACAAGGGCCCTGTTCAGACTTTAGTGTAATATATATTTTTAATAATTAGCATACAATAAAATTATTTATTTTATGTACAACCAATGATATCTCTAGTCTTTAATAAATTCTATACCTTGAGGTCTGTTTCTATATATATATATATATATATATATATATATAAATACCATATTAATCGGCGTATAACATGCACTGGCGTATAACACGCACCCCCATTTTAACACAGAAATTTCAGTAAAAAAAATGTAAAATAAATGACCTGGACTAAATGCCACATCATCCACCCAACTTCGTTTTCTTCCACACATCAGTTTTGTCCCGTCCCCTCCAGTGCCACATCATTCCTTCCCTTTTATCAGTCCCTGTGCCACATTTACCCCTCTCATCGCCACCCCCCATGTCTCATCATCCCCCCCATGTCTCATCATTTCCTCCTGTCATAGACCACCATTAGCCATACAGACATTAAGCATTTAGTGCCTCCCCCCACTATCATTTCCCCCTGTCTCATCATCACCCACCCTGTCTCATCATGTCCCCCATCATTCCCCCCCCCCCTCATCATTTCCCCCTGTCTCATCATGCCCCCACCCTGTCTCATCATGTCCCCCCATCATTCCCCTGTCATCATCCCCCCACCCTGTCTGATCATGCCCCCCATCATTCCCCCCCTCATCATTTCCCCCTGTCTCATCATCCCCCCAACCTGTCTCATAATCCCCCATCATTTCCCCCTCCCTCATCATTTCTCCCTGTCTCATTAAGCATTTAGTTCCTCCCCGCACTATCATTTTCCCCTGTCTCATCATCCCCCACCCTGTTTCATCATGTCCCCCATCATTCCCCCCCTCATCATTTCCCCCTGTCTCATCATCCCCCCAACCTGTCTCATCATCCCCCATCATTTCCCCCTGTCTCATCATCCCCCCAACCTGTCTCATCATCCCCCCATCATTTCCCCCTCCCTCATCATTTCCCCCTGTCTCATTAAGCATTTAGTTCCTCCCCCCACTATCATTTCCCCCTGTCTCATCATGTCCCCATCCTGTCTCATCAAAACAAAAAAATAAAAAACTGACTAAAGCCATGACAATTCATAGCCTGTAAACATAGTGCTGAAAAGCATAATACACTGCACTTTAATTCCAGTGCAGTGTAATATATGAGCGATCAGAAGATCAATCTTAATTGTTCTCTTTAAAAAAATTTAAGGGCTATGTTCACACTCAGGAATATTAATCCAGAATAATTATGGATGAAAATTCCACTGGATCATTGCCATCCTCATAGATGGCAATGTATTCTGCACAGATTACATCTAAACAAAGTTAAAAGTAAAAAACGAACAATTTATAAAACCATCAACCCCTACACCCGCAAAATATATATATTTATAGAAAACAAAACCAAAAGATATTAAACACCTTCAGTATAATGTTTAGAGGCATAAAACATTTCAAAAAATTATTGAAATGTTTTGTTCCTTTTCGGATGCAGTTTCATAATTCCTGAGATAAGTAGTTCTGTCCCTAGAGTGTTATATATATAAGCGTCTGTAGCATGTATCAGGAACATGTTATCATACCTGTGTCTTTTTATAGGTGACTGATGCCCGGTGAGTGGTTGAACGTGACACATACCCCCGTCAGCTGCAAGAAAGGAACCACGAGACAGGTAATTAATATTTATATTAATTACTGATAACAATCAGGCTAGATGTAACATCTAGACCTGCAGAGATGTGATAGTCTCTACCTTATACATGAAGATATATGTGTTGTTTATAAGTATATCGTCTATAGACAGCTTCTTTTATAACACAACCATATCTCAGGTACAGAGATTAGGATCATTTATGATCCCCAAACTCTGTTTTTCATTTGTAGGAATCCCCTTTTCCAATATTTAATAGAATAGAATCGACTGACCGAAGAGTTTACAAGTTTACTTTAGGGCGTAATACACTGCACTTTAATAGCAGTGCAGTGTATTATAAGAGCGATCTGAACATCACTGTTAAAAATCTTCTTTATAGAAAATAAAAGGCTAGGTTCACACTGAGGAATATCCAGCCGGAATATATACTGCAGGAGGTTCCAGGGGTATATTGCCGTTCTCATAGATGGCAATGTATTCTGCACGGATCCTGTCTAAAGAAAGTTAAAAATAAACTATTTATAAAATAACCCCAACCCGAGCCCTACAAAAGTATATATGTTTATATGTTGACCACCGCACAAAGTGGCGGCTGACACACTCCCTCAATACAACTCTATGGCAGAGCCGGAGCTCTGCCTTCGGCAATCTCCGGCTCTGCCATAGCGATGTATTGAGGGGGCGTGTCGGCCACCACTTCGTGCTGTGGTCAACACGCCCCCTTCCTGTGGGCTGTCAGGGTCCCGTACAGGAGATTGCGGGGGGGCTTCCAGCGGTCGGACCCCCCACGATCTCTTGTACGGGGCACCGACAGCCCGCAGGAAGGGGGCGTGTTGACCAATGCACAACGTGGCGGCTGACACGCTCCCTCAATACAACTCTATGGCAGAGCCCGAGCTCTGCCTTCAGCAATCTCCGACTCTGCCATAGTGATGTATTGAGGGGGCGTGTCGGCCGCCGCTTCGTGCGGTGGTCGACACCCACTATCTGGCAAGCGAGCCTGGCACCCATACAAAGAGATCGCGGGGGGCCCCCAGCAGTCAGACCCCCGCGATCTTAAACTTATCCCCTATCCTTAGGATAAGGGATACGTTTTTCACCACTGGACTACCCCTTTAACCATGCCATACTCTTTACTCCTGAATATAACCCTGCCAGAAACTGTGCCCTCTGCCACACACTGTACCCATAATAATAATAATAATACTGCCACACACTGTTTTTTTATTTATTTCGGTTGAATCCCACCCCTGCACTGTCCTACATCTCCAGACCGTTCTGTCCCTGCCCCCCTTTCCCAGACCCCTTTGTCTGCCTCCTCCTCTAGACCCCTCTGTTCTCCTCCTCCAGACCTCTTTGTTCTCCTCCTGCAGATTCCTCTGCCCCCACCTCCTCCTGACCCCTCTGTCCGCCACCTCCAGACTCCTCTGTCTGCTTCATCCAAACCCCTTAGTCTTTCCCCCGGCTCCTCTTTCCTCCTCCAGATTCCTCTGTCCTCCTCCTCCAGATGATGCATGATAGATGTGTTTATGGCTGGTGTATGTATGACAGACAGTCATACACAAATACATACCCACACCTATCATACATAAATATATCATTGCGTACACACATCATACATACATCTATCCTACATTCATACTTGCATACATCTATCATACAAACTTGCATACATCTTACATGCATACATACATCTATCATGCATGCACACATCTACCATACATGCATGAATACATCTATCATACATACACACATCTATCATACATACTTACATGCATCTATTATACATACAAACATATATCATACAAACATCTATCATACATATATACATGCATGCATACATCTATTATACATACACACACACATCTATCATACATGCATGCATACATCTATAATACATACCCACATGACACCTCTATCATGCCATCACCTGGAGATCACCACCACTCATCAGGGTCTGGGGATCAGGTCGGAGAGAGCGCTGATTACGCTGGCCATCACTCCTTGCCCTCACTTGGCGCTGGTGTGATTTGTCCAGGACGCAATAAATTTTATTACACCGACAGTTGCAGGCTAGGAGCAGGCATGCGTGCCTGCTCAGGGAACTTCTGCTCCCAACAGCCTCGGCAGCTGCCCGATCTCGTGGGACTTTGGGTCTGGTGTAAGCCACTGCTGTCTTAAAGCAGCGGCGTTAATATTTTTAAAAAAAATTTAGGAAAAAATAAATAAAAATCCGACCTGAGACCTGGGGCTATAGCCTGTTACCCCCCCCCCCCCCAGCAACACCCCTGTTGGTTGAACATAAAATAAATAATATAAAATATACAAATGTAAAATGAAAAAATCAATATATAATCACCATAGAAAATGGTATCCTGACACCATAAATTAGTCAATATATGTCAATACAGTAATCATAGAGTATTTTTGCGCTGGAACCCCCATATTTGGGTACCACTGTGTGAGGAAGAGCGAGCTTATAATACTATCTCCAGCACGAGGACCCTGATACAAAGTAACGCATTGGCTCTCCGCAAGCACTTACACCCTCTCTGCCGCCTAAATACCATATTAATCGGCGTATAACATGCACTGGCGTATAACTCGCACCCCCATTTTAACACAGACATTTAAGTAAAAAAATAAAATGTAAAATAAATGACCTGGACTAAATGCCACATCATCCACCCAACTTAGTTTTCTTCCACACATCAGTTTGGTCCCGTCCCCTCCAGTGCCACAACATTCCTTCCCTTTTATCAGTCCCTGTGCCACATTTACCCCTCTCATCGCCACCCCCCATGTCTCATCATCCCCCCCATGTCTCATCATTTCCCCCTGTCATAGACCACCATTAGCCATACAGACATTAAGCATTTAGTGCCTCCCCCCACTATCATTTCCCCCTGTCTCATCATCACCCACCCTGTCTCATCATGTCCCCCATCATTCCCCCCCCCTCATCATTTCCCCCTGTCTCATCATGCCCCCACCCTGTCTCATCATGTCCCCCCATCATTCCCCTGTCATCATCCCCCCACCCTGTCTGATCATGCCCCCCATCATTCCCCCCTCATCATTTCCTCCTGTCTCATTATCCCCCCAACCTGTCTCATAATCCCCCATCATTTCCCCCTCCCTCATCATTTCTCCCTGTCTCATTAAGCATTTAGTTCCTCCCGCACTATCATTTTCCCCTGTCTCATCATCCCCCACCCTGTTTCATCATGTCCCCCATCATTCCCCCCCTCATCATTTCCCCCTGTCTCATCATCCCCCCAACCTGTCTCATCATCCCCCATCATTTCCCCCTGTCTCATCATCCCCCCAACCTGTCTCATCATCCCCCCATCATTTCCCCCTCCCTCATCATTTCCCCCTGTCTCATTAAGCATTAAGTTCCTCCCCCCACTATCATTTCCCCCTGTCTCATCATGTCCCCATCCTGTCTCATCAAAACAAAAAAATAAAAAACTGACTAAAGCCATGACAATTCATAGCCTGTAAACATAGTGCTGAAAAGCATAATACACTGCACTTTAATTCCAGTGCAGTGTAATATATGAGCGATCAGAAGATCACTCTTAATTGTTCTCTTTAAAAAAATTTAAGGGCTATGTTCACACTCAGGAATATTAATCCAGAATAATTATGGATGAAAATTCCACTGGATCATTGCCATCCTCATAGATGGCAATGTATTCTGCACAGATTACATCTAAACAAAGTTAAAAATAAAAAACGAACAATTTATAAAACCATCAACCCCTACACCCGCAAAATATATATATTTATAGAAAACAAAACCAAAAGATATTAAACACCTTCAGTATAATGTTTAGAGGCATAAAACATTTACAAAAATTATTGAAATGTTTTGTTCCTTTACGGATGCAGTTTCATAATTCCTGAGATAAGTAGTTCTGTCCCTAGAGTGTTATATATATAAGCGTCTGTAGCATGTATCAGGAACATGTTATCATACCTGTGTCTTTTTATAGGTGACTGATGCCCGGTGAGTGGTTGAACGTGACACATACCCCCGTCAGCTGCAAGAAAGGAACCACGAGACAGGTAATTAATATTTATATTAATTACTGATAACAATCAGGCTAGATGTAACATCTAGACCTGCAGAGATGTGATAGTCTCTACCTTATACATGAAGATATATGTGTTGTTTATAAGTATATCGTCTATAGACAGCTTCTTTTATAACACAACCATATCTCAGGTACAGAGATTAGGATCATTTATGATCCCCAAACTCTGTTTTTCATTTGTAGGAATCCCCTTTTCCAATATTTAATAGAATAGAATCGACTGACCGAAGAGTTTACAAGTTTACTTTAGGGCGTAATACACTGCACTTTAATAGCAGTGCAGTGTAATATAAGAGCGATCTGAACATCACTGTTAAAAATCTTCTTTATAGAAAATAAAAGGCTAGGTTCACACTGAGGAATATCCAGCCGGAATATATACTGCAGGAGGTTCCAGGGGTATATTGCCGTCCTCATAGATGGCAATGTATTCTGCACGGATCCTGTCTAAAGAAAGTTAAAAATAAACTATTTATAAAATAACCCCAACCCGAGCCCTACAAAAATATATGTTTATATGTTGACCACCGCACAAAGTGGCGGCTGACACACTCCCTCAATACAACTCTATGGCAGAGCCGGAGCTCTGCCTTCGGCAATCTCTGGCTCTGCCATAGCGATGTATTGAGGGGGCGTGTCGGCCACCACTTCGTGCTGTGGTCAACACGCCCCCTTCCTGTGGGCTGTCAGGGTCCCGTACAGGAGATTGCAGGGGGGCTTCCAGCGGTCGGACCCCCCACGATCTCTTGTACGGGGCACCGACAGCCCGCAGGAAGGGGGCGTGTTGACCAATGCACAACGTGGCGGCTGACACGCTCCTTCGGCAATTGCCTTCGGCAATCTCCGACTCTGCCATAGTGATGTATTGAGGGGGCGTGTCGGCCGCCGCTTCGTGCGGTGGTCGACACCCACTATCTGGCAAGCGAGCCTGGCACCCATACAAAGCTATCGCGGGGGGGCCCCAGCAGTCAGACCCCCGCGATCTTAAACTTATCCCCTATCCTTAGGATAAGGGATACGTTTTTCACCACTGGACTACCCCTTTAACCATGCCATACTCTTTACTCCTGAATATAACCCTGCCAGAAACTGTGCCCTCTGCCACACACTGTACCCATAATAATACTGCCACACACGGTTTTTTTATTTATTTCGGTTGAATCCCACCCCTGCACTGTCCTACATCTCCAGACCGTTCTGTCCCTGCCCCCCTTGCCCAGACCCCTTTGTCTGCCTCCTCCTCTAGACCCCTCTGTTCTCCTCCTCCAGACCTCTTTGTTCTCCTCCTGCAGATTCCTCTGCCCCCACCTCCTCCGGACCCCTCTGTCCGCCACCTCCAGACTCCTCTGTCTGCTTCATCCAAACCCCTTAGTCTTTCCCCCGGCTCCTCTTTCCTCCTCCAGATTCCTCTGTCCTCCTCCTCCAGATGATGCATGATAGATGTGTTTATGGCTGGTGTATGTATGACAGACAGTCATACACAAATACATACGCACACCTATCATACATACATATATCATTGCGTACACACATCATACATACATCTATCCTACATTCATACTTGCATACATCTATCATACAAACTTGCATACATCTTACATGCATACATACATCTATCATGCATGCACACATCTACCATACATGCATGAATACATCTATCATGCATATACACATCTATCATACATACTTACATGCATCTATTATACATACAAACATATATCATACAAACATCTATCATACATATATACATGCATGCATACATCTATTATACATACACACACATCTATCATACATGCATACATACATCTGTCATGCATACATCTATAATACATACCCACATGACACCTCTATCATGCCATCACCTGGAGATCACCACCACTCATCAGGGTCTGGGGATCAGGTCGGAGAGAGCGCTGAATACGCTGGCCATCACTCCTTGCCCTCACTTGGCGCTGGTGTGATTTGTCCAGGACGCAATAAATTTTATTACACCGACAGTTGCAGGCTAGGAGCAGGCATGCGTGCCTGCTCAGGGAACTTCTGCTCCCAACAGCCTCGGCAGCTGCCCGATCTCGTGGGACTTTGGGTCTGGTGTAAGCCACTGTTGTCTTAAAGCAGCGGCGTTAATATTTTTAGAAAAAATTTAAGAAAAAAAAAGAAAAACTCCGACCTGAGACTTGGGGCTCTAGCCTGTTACCCCCCCCCCCCCTACCCCCCCCCCCAGCAACACCCCTGTTGGTTGAACATAAAATAAATAATATAAAATATACAAATGTAAAATGAAAAGATGAATATATAATCACCATAGAAAATGGTATCCTGACACCATAAATTAGTCAATATATGTCCATACAGTAATCATAGAGTATTTTTGCGCTGGAACCCCCATATTTGGGTACCACTGTGTGAGGAAGAGCGAGCTTATAATACTATCTCCAGCACGAGGACCCTGATACAAAGTATCGCATTGGCTCTCCGCAAGCACTTACACCCTCTCTGCCGCCTGATCTCAGCTCCCAATATTGGGCCGGACGCAGATCCGTGCCAGTCAGCCGGCATCTCAGTGCAACTAAGCCACGAGCGGAGAAATGTCCCTTACCGTCCTGAGGGCCCATCCAGAGGACTTGTGACTGCAGGTAATATTCATCATTGTGGCCGGGTACATCCCGTGCCAACCTACACAGAAGCATTGTCTGACATTCACGCAGACAGGTTTTTACCATAAGGACACAGACGGACTTTGGTGTCAGGATACCAATTCATTTGGTGATTATATATCCATTTTTTATTTTTATTTTATATTTTTATACCGTATATACTCGAGTATAAGCCGACCCGAGTATAAGCCGAGACCCCTAATTTCAACCCAAAATCCCAGGAAAAGTTATTGACTCGAGTATAAGCCTAGGGTGGGAAATACCTCATCCCCCCCTGTCATCATCCAGACCCGTCATTAACATCCTCATCATCCCCTTGTCATCATCCCACACATCCCCCCTTCATCATCCCCTTGTTATCATCCCACACATCCCCTTATCATCCCACACATCCCCCCTTCATCATCCCCTTGTCATCATCCCACACATCCCCTTATCATCCCACACATCCCCCCTTCATCATCCCCTTGTCATCATCCCACACATCCCCCCTTCATCATCCCCTTGTCATCATCCCACACATCCCCTTATCCCACACATCCCCCCTTCATCATCCCCACCCCCCTTCATCATCCCCACCCCCCTTCATCATCCCCACACCCCCCCCCTTCATCATCCTCTTCTCATCATTCGCCCTCAGTGGTCTTCAACCTGCGGACCTCCAGAGGTTTCAAAACTACAACTCCCAGCAAGCCCGGGCAGCCATCGGCTGTCCGGGCTTGCTGGGAGTTGTAGTTTTGAAACCTCCGGAGGTCCGCAGGTTGAAGACCACTGCGGCCTTCAACATCATCCAGCCCCCTCTCACCCCCTTTAGTTCTGAGTACTCACCTCCGCTCGGCGCTGGTCCGGTCCTGCAGGGCTGTCCGGTAAGGAGGTGGTCCGGTGAGGAGGTGGTCCGGGCTGCTATCTTCACCGGGGGCGCCTCTTCTCCGCGCTTCCGGCCCGGAATAGAGCCGTTGCCTAGACAACGACGCATCTGCGTCGTTGTCAAGGCAACGTGACTATTCTAAGGCCGGGCCCGAAGCGCTTAGAAGAGGCCTCCCCGGTGAAGATAGCAGCCCGGACCACCTCCTCACCGGACCACCTCCTTACCGGACAGCCCTGCAGGACCGGACCAGCGCCGAGCGGAGGTGAGTACTCAGAACTAAAGGGGGTGAGAGGGGGCTGGATGATGTTGAAGGCCGCAGTGGTCTTCAACCTGCGGACCTCCGGAGGTTTCAAAACTACAACTCCCAGCAAGCCCGGACAGCCGATGGCTGCCCTGGCTTGCTGGGAGTTGTAGTTTTGAAACCTCTGGAAGTCCGCAGGTTGAAGACCACTGCGGGTGGGGGAGTTCACTCGAGTATAAGCCGAGGGGGGTGTTTTCAGCACGAAAAATCGTGCTGAAAAACTCGGCTTATACTCGAGTATATACGGTATATCATACTTATTTTTATAGTTCACTCCCTGTATGTTATAAGTCTGCGACAAGGGCCCTGTTCAGACTTTAGTGTAATATATCTTTTTAATAATTAGCATACAATAAAATTATTTATTTTATGTACAACCAATGATATCTCTAGTCTTCAATCAATTCTATACCTTGAGGTCTGTTTCTATATATATATATATATATATATATATATATAAATACCATATTAATCGGCGTTTAACATGCACTGGCGTACAACACGCACCCCCATTTTAACACAGAAATTTAAGTAAAAAAATAAAATGTAAAATAAATGACCTGGACTAAATGCCACATCATCCACCCAAACTTCGTTTTCTTCCACACATCAGTTTGGTCCCGTCCCCTCCAGTGCCACATCATTCCTTCCCTTTTATCAGTCCCTGTGCCACATTTACCCCTCTCATCGCCACCCCCCATGTCTCATCATCCCCCCCATGTCTCATCATTTCCCCCTGTCATACACCACCATTAGCCATACAGACATTAAGCATTTAGTGCCTCCCCCCACTATCATTTCCCCCTGTCTCATCATCACCCACCCTGTCTCATCATGTCCCCCATCATTCCCCCCCCTCATCATTTCCCCCTGTCTCATCATGCCCCCACCCTGTCTCATCATGTTCCCCCATCATTCCCCTGTCATCATCCCCCCACCCTGTCTGATCATGCCCCCCATCATTCCCCCTCTCATCATTTCCCCCTGTCTCATTATCCCCCCAACCTGTCTCATCATCCCCCATCATTTCCCCCTCCCTCATCATTTCTCCCTGTCTCATTAAGCATTTAGTTCCTCCCCGCACTATCATTTTCCCCTGTCTCATCATCCCCCACCCTGTTTCATCATGTCCCCCATCATTCCCCCCCTCATCATTTCCCTCTGTCTCATCATCCCCCCAACCTGTCTCATCATCCCCCATCATTTCCCCCTGTCTCATCCTCCCCCCAACCTGTCTCATCATCCCCCCATCATTTCCCCCTCCCTCATCATTTCCCCCTGTCTCATTAAGCATTTAGTTCCTCCCCCCACTATCATTTCCCCCTGTCTCATCATGTCCCCATCCTGTCTCATCAAAACAAAAAAATAAAAACTGACTAAAGCCATGACAATTCATAGCCTGTAAACATAATGCTGAAAAGCATAATACACTGCACTTTAATTCCAGTGCAGTGTAATATATGAGCGATCAGAAGATCACTCTTAATTGTTCTCTTTAAAAAAAATTAAGGGCTATGTTCACACTCAGGAATATTAATCCAGAATAATTATGGATGAAAATTCCACTGGATCATTGCCATCCTCATAGATGGCAATGTATTCTGCACAGATTACATCTAAACAAAGTTAAAAATAAAAAACGAACAATTTATAAAACCATCAACCCCTACACCCGCAAAATATATATATATTTATAGAAAACAAAACCAAAAGATATTAAACACCTTCAGTATAATGTTTAGAGGCATAAAACATTTACAAAAATTATTGAAATGTTTTGTTCCTTTTCGGATGCAGTTTCATAATTCCTGAGATAAGTAGTTCTGTCCCTAGAGTGTTATATATATAAGCGTCTGTAGCATGTATCAGGAACATGTTATCATACCTGTGTCTTTTTATAGGTGACTGATGCCCGGTGAGAGGTTGAACGTGACACATACCCCCGTCAGCTGCAAGAAAGGAACCACGAGACAGGTAATTAATATTTATATTAATTACTGATAACAATCAGGCTAGATGTAACATCTAGACCTGCAGAGATGTGATAGCCTCTACTTTATACATGAAGATATATGTGTTGTTTATAAGTATATCGTCTATAGACAGCTTCTTTTATAACACAACCATATCTCAGGTACAGAGATTAGGATCATTTATGATCCCCAAACTCTGTTTTTCATTTGTAGGAATCCCCTTTTCCAATATTTAATAGAATAGAATCGACAGACCGAAGAGTTTACAAGTTTACTTTAGGGCGTAATACACTGCACTTTAATAGCAGTGCAGTGTATTATAAGAGCGATCTGAACATCACTGTTAAAAATCTTTTTTATAGAAAATAAAAGGCTAGGTTCACACTGAGGAATATCCAGCCGGAATATATACTGCAGGAGGTTGTACGGGTATATTGCCGTCCTCATAGATGGCAATGTATTCTGCACGGATCCTGTCTAAAGAAAGTTAAAAATAAACAATTTATAAAATAACCCCAACCCGAGCCCTACAAAAATATATATGTTTATATGTTGACCACCGCACAAAGTGGCGGCTGACACACTCCCTCAATACAACTCTATGGCAGAGCCGGAGCTCTGCCTTCTGCAATCTCTGGCTCTGCCATAGCGATGTATTGAGGGGGCGTGTCGGCCACCACTTCGTGCCGTGGTCAACACGCCCCCTTCCTGCGGGCTGTCAGGGTCCCGTACAGGAGATTGCGGGGGGGCTTCCAGCGGTCGGACCCCCCACGATCTCTTGTACGGGGCACCGACAGCCCGCAGGAAGGGGGCTTGTTGACCACCGCACAACGTGGTGGCTGACACGCTCCCTCAATACAACTCTATGGCAGAGCCCGAGCTCTGCCTTCGGCAATCTCCGACTCTGCCATAGTGATGTATTGAGGGAGCTTGTCGGCCGCCGCTTCGTGCGGTGGTCGACACCCACTATCTGGCAAGCGAGCCTGGCACCCATACAAAGAGATCGCGGGGGGCCCCCAGCAGTTAGACCCCCACGATCTTAAACTTATCCCCTATCCTTAGGATAAGGGATACGTTTTTCACCACTGGACTACCCCTTTAACCATGCCATACTCTTTACTCCTGAATATAACCCTGCCAGAAACTGTGCCCTCTGCCACACACTGTGCCCATAATAATAATAATAATACTGCCACACACTGTTTTTTTATTTATTTCGGTTGAATCCCACCCCTGCACTGTCCTACATCTCCAGACCATTCTGTCCCTGCCCCCCTTGCCCAGACCCCTTTGTCTGCCTCCTCCTCTAGACCCCTCTGTTCTCCTCCTCCAGACCTCTTTGTTCTCCTCCTGCAGATTCCTCTGCCCCCACCTCCTCCGGACCCCTCTGTCCGCCACCTCCAGACTCCTCTGTCTGCTTCATCCAAACCCCTTAGTCTTTCCCCCGGCTCCTCTTTCCTCCTCCAGATTCCTCTGTCCTCCTCCTCCAGATGATGCATGATAGATGTGTTTATGGCTGGTGTATGTATGACAGACAGTCATACACAAATACATACGCACACCTATCATACAAACATATATCATTGCGTACACACATCATACATACATCTATCCTACATTCATACTTGCATACATCTATCATACAAACTTGCATACATCTTACATGCATACATACATCTATCATGCATGCACACATCTACCATACATGCATGAATACATCTATCATGCATATACACATCTATCATACATACTTACATGCATCTATTATACATACAAACATATCATACAAACATCTATGATACATATATACATGCATGCATACATCTATTATACATACACACACATCTATCATACATGCATACATACATCTGTCATGCATACATCTATAATACATACCCACATGACACCTCTATCATGCCATCACCTGGAGATCACCACCACTCATCAGGGTCTGGGGATCAGGTCGGAGAGATCGCTGAATACGCTGGCCATCACTCCTTGCCCTCACTTGGCGCTGGTGTGATTTGTCCAGGACGCAATAAATTTTATTACACCGACAGTTGCAGGCTAGGAGCAGGCATGCGTGCCTGCTCAGGGAACTTCTGCTCCCAACAGCCTCGGCAGCTGCCCGATCTCGTGGGACTTTGGGTCTGGTGTAAGCCACTGCTGTCTTAAAGCAGCGGCGTTAATATTTTTAGAAAAAATTTAAGAAAAAAAAAGAAAAACTCCGACCTGAGACCTGGGGCTATAGCCTGTTAACCCCCCCCAGCAACACCCCTGTTGGTTGAACATAAAATAAATAATATAAAATATACAAATGTAAAATGAAAAAATGAATATATAATCACCATAGAAAATGGTATCCTGACACCATAAATTAGTCAATATATGTCCATACAGTAATCATAGAGTATTTTTGCGCTGGAACCCCCATATTTGGGTACCACTGTGTGAGGAAGAGCGAGCTTATAATACTATCTCCAGCACGAGGACCCTGATACAAAGTATCGCATTGGCTCTCCGCAAGCACTTACACCCTCTCTGCCGCCTGATCTCAGCTCCCAATATTGGGCCGGACGCAGATCCGTGCCAGTCAGCCGGCATCTCAGTGCAACTAAGCCACGAGCGGAGAAATGTCCCTTACCGTCCTAAGGGCCCATCCAGAGGACTTGTGACTGCAGGTAATATTCATCATTGTGGCCGGGTACATCCCGTGCCAACCTACACAGAAGCATTGTCTGACATTCACGCAGACGGGTTTTTACCATAAGGACACAGACGGACTTTGGTGTCAGGATACCAATTCATTTGGTGATTATATATCCATTTTTTATTTTTATTTTATATTTTTATATATCATACTTATTTTTATAGTTCACTCCCTGTATGTTATAAGTCTGCGACAAGGGCCCTGTTCAGACTTTAGTGTAATATATCTTTTTAATAATTAGCATACAATAAAATTATTTATTTTATGTACAACCAATGATATCTCTAGTCTTCAATCAATTCTATACCTTGAGGTCTGTTTCTATATATATATATATATATATATATATATATAAATACCATATTAATCGGCGTATAACATGCACTGGCGTACAACACGCACCCCCATTTTAACACAGAAATTTAAGTAAAAAAATAAAATGTAAAATAAATGACCTGGACTAAATGCCACATCATCCACCCAAACTTCGTTTTCTTCCACACATCAGTTTGGTCCCGTCCCCTCCAGTGCCACATCATTCCTTCCCTTTTATCAGTCCCTGTGCCACATTTACCCCTCTCATCGCCACCCCCCATGTCTCATCATTTCCCCCTGTCATAGACCACCATTAACCATACAGACATTAAGCATTTAGTGCCTCCCCCCACTATCATTTCCCCCTGTCTCATCATCACCCACCCTGTCTCATCATGTCCCCCATCATTCCCCCCCCTCATCATTTCCCCCTGTCTCATCATGCCCCCACCCTGTCTCATCATGTCCCCCCCATCATTCCCCTGTCATCATCCCCCCACCCTGTCTGATCATGCCCCCCATCATTCCCCCTCTCATCATTTCCCCGTCTCATCATCCCCCCAACCTGTCTCATCATCCCCCATCATTTCCCCCTCCCTCATCATTTCTCCCTGTCTCATTAAGCATTTAGTTCCTCCCCGCACTATCATTTTCCCCTGTCTCATCATCCCCCACCCTGTTTCATCATGTCCCCCATCATTCCCCCCCTCATCATTTCCCCCTGTCTCATCATCCCCCCAACCTGTCTCATCATCCCCCATCATTTCCCCCTGTCTCATCCTCCCCCCAACCTGTCTCATCATCCCCCCATCATTTCCCCCTCCCTCATCATTTCCCCCTGTCTCATTAAGCATTTAGTTCCTCCCCCCACTATCATTTCCCCCTGTCTCATCATGTCCCCATCCTGTCTCATCAAAACAAAAAAATTAAAACTGACTAAAGCCATGACAATTCATAGCCTGTAAACATAATGCTGAAAAGCATAATACACTGCACTTTAATTCCAGTGCAGTGTAATATATGAGCGATCAGAAGATCACTCTTAATTGTTCTCTTTAAAAAAATTTAAGGGCTATGTTCACACTCAGGAATATTAATCCAGAATAATTATGGATGAAAATTCCACTGGATCATTGCCATCCTCATAGATGGCAATGTATTCTGCACAGATTACATCTAAACAAAGTTAAAAATAAAAAACGAACAATTTATAAAACCATCAACCCCTACACCCGCAAAATATATATATTTATAGAAAACAAAACCAAAAGATATTAAACACCTTCAGTATAATGTTTAGAGGCATAAAACATTTACAAAAATTATTGAAATGTTTTGTTCCTTTTCGGATGCAGTTTCATAATTCCTGAGATAAGTAGTTCTGTCCCTAGAGTGTTATATATATAAGCGTCTGTAGCATGTATCAGGAACATGTTATCATACCTGTGTCTTTTTATAGGTGACTGATGCCCGGTGAGTGGTTGAACGTGACACATACCCCCGTCAGCTGCAAGAAAGGAACCACGAGACAGGTAATTAATATTTATATTAATTACTGATAACAATCAGGCTAGATGTAACATCTAGACCTGCAGAGATGTGATAGTCTCTACCTTATACATGAAGATATATGTGTTGTTTATAAGTATATCGTCTATAGACAGCTTCTTTTATAACACAACCATATCTCAGGTACAGAGATTAGGATCATTTATGATCCCCAAACTCTGTTTTTCATTTGTAGGAATCCCCTTTTCCAATATTTAATAGAATAGAATCGACTGACCGAAGAGTTTACAAGTTTACTTTAGGGCGTAATACACTGCACTTTAATAGCAGTGCAGTGTAATATAAGAGCGATCTGAACATCACTGTTAAAAATCTTCTTTATAGAAAATAAAAGGCTAGGTTCACACTGAGGAATATCCAGCCGGAATATATACTGCAGGAGGTTCCAGGGGTATATTGCCGTCCTCATAGATGGCAATGTATTCTGCACGGATCCTGTCTAAAGAAAGTTAAAAATAAACTATTTATAAAATAACCCCAACCCGAGCCCTACAAAAATATATGTTTATATGTTGACCACCGCACAAAGTGGCGGCTGACACACTCCCTCAATACAACTCTATGGCAGAGCCGGAGCTCTGCCTTCGGCAATCTCCGGCTCTGCCATAGCGATGTATTGAGGGGGCGTGTCGGCCACCACTTCGTGCCGTGGTCAACACGCCCCCTTCCTGTGGGCTGTCAGGGTCCCGTACAGGAGATTGCAGGGGGGCTTCCAGCGGTCGGACCCCCCACGATCTCTTGTACGGGGCACCGACAGCCCGCAGGAAGGGGGCGTGTTGACCAATGCACAACGTGGCGGCTGACACGCTCCTTCGGCAATTGCCTTCGGCAATCTCCGACTCTGCCATAGTGATGTATTGAGGGGGCGTGTCGGCCGCCGCTTCGTGCGGTGGTCGACACCCACTATCTGGCAAGCGAGCCTGGCACCCATACAAAGAGATCGCGGGGGGGCCCCAGCAGTCAGACCCCCGCGATCTTAAACTTATCCCCTATCCTTAGGATAAGGGATACGTTTTTCACCACTGGACTACCCCTTTAACCATGCCATACTCTTTACTCCTGAATATAACCCTGCCAGAAACTGTGCCCTCTGCCACACACTGTACCCATAATAATACTGCCACACACGGTTTTTTTATTTATTTCGGTTGAATCCCACCCCTGCACTGTCCTACATCTCTAGACCGTTCTGTCCCTGCCCCCCTTGCCCAGACCCCTTTGTCTGCCTCCTCCTCTAGACCCCTCTGTTCTCCTCCTCCAGACCTCTTTGTTCTCCTCCTGCAGATTCCTCTGCCCCCACCTCCTCCGGACCCCTCTGTCCGCCACCTCCAGACTCCTCTGTCTGCTTCATCCAAACCCCTTAGTCTTTCCCCCGGCTCCTCTTTCCTCCTCCAGATTCCTCTGTCCTCCTCCTCCAGATGATGCATGATAGATGTGTTTATGGCTGGTGTATGTATGACAGACAGTCATACACAAATACATACGCACACCTATCATACATACATATATCATTGCGTACACACATCATACATACATCTATCCTACATTCATACTTGCATACATCTATCATACAAACTTGCATACATCTTACATGCATACATACATCTATCATGCATGCACACATCTACCATACATGCATGAATACATCTATCATGCATATACACATCTATCATACATACTTACATGCATCTATTATACATACAAACATATATCATACAAACATCTATGATACATATATACATGCATGCATACATCTATTATACATACACACACATCTATCATACATGCATACATACATCTGTCATGCACACATCTATAATACATACCCACATGACACCTCTATCATGCCATCACCTGGAGATCACCACCACTCATCAGGGTCTGGGGATCAGGTCGGAGAGAGCGCTGAATACGCTGGCCATCACTCCTTGCCCTCACTTGGCGCTGGTGTGATTTGTCCAGGACGCAATAAATTTTATTACACCGACAGTTGCAGGCTAGGAGCAGGCATGCGTGCCTGCTCAGGGAACTTCTGCTCCCAACAGCCTCGGCAGCTGCCCGATCTCGTGGGACTTTGGGTCTGGTGTAAGCCACTGTTGTCTTAAAGCAGCGGCGTTAATATTTTTAGAAAAAATTTAAGAAAAAAAAAGAAAAACTCCGACCTGAGACTTGGGGCTATAGCCTGTTACCCCCCCCCCCCCTACCCCCCCCCCCAGCAACACCCCTGTTGGTTGAACATAAAATAAATAATATAAAATATACAAATGTAAAATGAAAAGATGAATATATAATCACCATAGAAAATGGTATCCTGACACCATAAATTAGTCAATATATGTCCATACAGTAATCATAGAGTATTTTTGCGCTGGAACCCCCATATTTGGGTACCACTGTGTGAGGAAGAGCGAGCTTATAATACTATCTCCAGCACGAGGACCCTGATACAAAGTATCGCATTGGCTCTCCGCAAGCACTTACACCCTCTCTGCCGCCTGATCTCAGCTCCCAATATTGGGCCGGACGCAGATCCGTGCCAGTCAGCCGGCATCTCAGTGCAACTAAGCCACGAGCGGAGAAATGTCCCTTACCGTCCTGAGGGCCCATCCAGAGGACTTGTGACTGCAGGTAATATTCATCATTGTGGCCGGGTACATCCCGTGCCAACCTACACAGAAGCATTGTCTGACATTCACGCAGACGGGTTTTTACCATAAGGACACAGACGGACTTTGGTGTCAGGATACCAATTCATTTGGTGATTATATATCCATTTTTATTTTTATTTTATATTTTTATACCGTATATACTCGAGTATAAGCCGACCCGAGTATAAGCCGAGACCCCTAATTTCAACCCAAAATCCCAGGAAAAGTTATTGACTCGAGTATAAGCCTAGGGTGGGAAATACCTCATCCCCCCCTGTCATCATCCAGACCCGTCATTAACATCCTCATCATCCCCTTGTCATCATCCCACACATCCCCCCTTCATCATCCCCTTGTTATCATCCCACACATCCCCTTATCATCCCACACATCCCCCCTTCATCATCCCCTTGTCATCATCCCACACATCCCCTTATCATCCCACACATCCCCCCTTCATCATCCCCTTGTCATCATCCCACACATCCCCCCTTCATCATCCCCTTGTCATCATCCCACACATCCCCTTATCCCACACATCCCCCCTTCATCATCCCCACCCCCCTTCATCATCCCCACCCCCCTTCATCATCCCCACACCCCCCCCCTTCATCATCCTCTTCTCATCATTCGCCCTCAGTGGTCTTCAACCTGCGGACCTCCAGAGGTTTCAAAACTACAACTCCCAGCAAGCCCGGGCAGCCATCGGCTGTCCGGGCTTGCTGGGAGTTGTAGTTTTGAAACCTCCGGAGGTCCGCAGGTTGAAGACCACTGCGGCCTTCAACATCATCCAGCCCCCTCTCACCCCCTTTAGTTCTGAGTACTCACCTCCGCTCGGCGCTGGTCCGGTCCTGCAGGGCTGTCCGGTAAGGAGGTGGTCCGGTGAGGAGGTGGTCCGGGCTGCTATCTTCACCGGGGGCGCCTCTTCTCCGCGCTTCCGGCCCGGAATAGAGCCGTTGCCTAGACAACGACGCATCTGCGTCGTTGTCAAGGCAACGTGACTATTCTAAGGCCGGGCCCGAAGCGCTTAGAAGAGGCCTCCCCGGTGAAGATAGCAGCCCGGACCACCTCCTCACCGGACCACCTCCTTACCGGACAGCCCTGCAGGACCGGACCAGCGCCGAGCGGAGGTGAGTACTCAGAACTAAAGGGGGTGAGAGGGGGCTGGATGATGTTGAAGGCCGCAGTGGTCTTCAACCTGCGGACCTCCGGAGGTTTCAAAACTACAACTCCCAGCAAGCCCGGACAGCCGATGGCTGCCCTGGCTTGCTGGGAGTTGTAGTTTTGAAACCTCTGGAAGTCCGCAGGTTGAAGACCACTGCGGGTGGGGGAGTTCACTCGAGTATAAGCCGAGGGGGGTGTTTTCAGCACGAAAAATCGTGCTGAAAAACTCGGCTTATACTCGAGTATATACGGTATATCATACTTATTTTTATAGTTCACTCCCTGTATGTTATAAGTCTGCGACAAGGGCCCTGTTCAGACTTTAGTGTAATATATCTTTTTAATAATTAGCATACAATAAAATTATTTATTTTATGTACAACCAATGATATCTCTAGTCTTCAATCAATTCTATACCTTGAGGTCTGTTTCTATATATATATATATATATATATATATATATAAATACCATATTAATCGGCGTTTAACATGCACTGGCGTACAACACGCACCCCCATTTTAACACAGAAATTTAAGTAAAAAAATAAAATGTAAAATAAATGACCTGGACTAAATGCCACATCATCCACCCAAACTTCGTTTTCTTCCACACATCAGTTTGGTCCCGTCCCCTCCAGTGCCACATCATTCCTTCCCTTTTATCAGTCCCTGTGCCACATTTACCCCTCTCATCGCCACCCCCCATGTCTCATCATCCCCCCCATGTCTCATCATTTCCCCCTGTCATACACCACCATTAGCCATACAGACATTAAGCATTTAGTGCCTCCCCCCACTATCATTTCCCCCTGTCTCATCATCACCCACCCTGTCTCATCATGTCCCCCATCATTCCCCCCCCTCATCATTTCCCCCTGTCTCATCATGCCCCCACCCTGTCTCATCATGTTCCCCCATCATTCCCCTGTCATCATCCCCCAACCCTGTCTGATCATGCCCCCCATCATTCCCCCTCTCATCATTTCCCCCTGTCTCATTATCCCCCCAACCTGTCTCATCATCCCCCATCATTTCCCCCTCCCTCATCATTTCTCCCTGTCTCATTAAGCATTTAGTTCCTCCCCGCACTATCATTTTCCCCTGTCTCATCATCCCCCACCCTGTTTCATCATGTCCCCCATCATTCCCCCCCTCATCATTTCCCTCTGTCTCATCATCCCCCCAACCTGTCTCATCATCCCCCATCATTTCCCCCTGTCTCATCCTCCCCCCAACCTGTCTCATCATCCCCCCATCATTTCCCCCTCCCTCATCATTTCCCCCTGTCTCATTAAGCATTTAGTTCCTCCCCCCACTATCATTTCCCCCTGTCTCATCATGTCCCCATCCTGTCTCATCAAAACAAAAAAATAAAAACTGACTAAAGCCATGACAATTCATAGCCTGTAAACATAATGCTGAAAAGCATAATACACTGCACTTTAATTCCAGTGCAGTGTAATATATGAGCGATCAGAAGATCACTCTTAATTGTTCTCTTTAAAAAAAATTAAGGGCTATGTTCACACTCAGGAATATTAATCCAGAATAATTATGGATGAAAATTCCACTGGATCATTGCCATCCTCATAGATGGCAATGTATTCTGCACAGATTACATCTAAACAAAGTTAAAAATAAAAAACGAACAATTTATAAAACCATCAACCCCTACACCCGCAAAATATATATATATTTATAGAAAACAAAACCAAAAGATATTAAACACCTTCAGTATAATGTTTAGAGGCATAAAACATTTACAAAAATTATTGAAATGTTTTGTTCCTTTTCGGATGCAGTTTCATAATTCCTGAGATAAGTAGTTCTGTCCCTAGAGTGTTATATATATAAGCGTCTGTAGCATGTATCAGGAACATGTTATCATACCTGTGTCTTTTTATAGGTGACTGATGCCCGGTGAGAGGTTGAACGTGACACATACCCCCGTCAGCTGCAAGAAAGGAACCACGAGACAGGTAATTAATATTTATATTAATTACTGATAACAATCAGGCTAGATGTAACATCTAGACCTGCAGAGATGTGATAGCCTCTACTTTATACATGAAGATATATGTGTTGTTTATAAGTATATCGTCTATAGACAGCTTCTTTTATAACACAACCATATCTCAGGTACAGAGATTAGGATCATTTATGATCCCCAAACTCTGTTTTTCATTTGTAGGAATCCCCTTTTCCAATATTTAATAGAATAGAATCGACAGACCGAAGAGTTTACAAGTTTACTTTAGGGCGTAATACACTGCACTTTAATAGCAGTGCAGTGTATTATAAGAGCGATCTGAACATCACTGTTAAAAATCTTTTTTATAGAAAATAAAAGGCTAGGTTCACACTGAGGAATATCCAGCCGGAATATATACTGCAGGAGGTTGTACGGGTATATTGCCGTCCTCATAGATGGCAATGTATTCTGCACGGATCCTGTCTAAAGAAAGTTAAAAATAAACAATTTATAAAATAACCCCAACCCGAGCCCTACAAAAATATATATGTTTATATGTTGACCACCGCACAAAGTGGCGGCTGACACACTCCCTCAATACAACTCTATGGCAGAGCCGGAGCTCTGCCTTCTGCAATCTCTGGCTCTGCCATAGCGATGTATTGAGGGGGCGTGTCGGCCACCACTTCGTGCCGTGGTCAACACGCCCCCTTCCTGCGGGCTGTCAGGGTCCCGTACAGGAGATTGCGGGGGGGGCTTCCAGCGGTCGGACCCCCCACGATCTCTTGTACGGGGCACCGACAGCCCGCAGGAAGGGGGCTTGTTGACCACCGCACAACGTGGTGGCTGACACGCTCCCTCAATACAACTCTATGGCAGAGCCCGAGCTCTGCCTTCGGCAATCTCCGACTCTGCCATAGTGATGTATTGAGGGAGCTTGTCGGCCGCCGCTTCGTGTGGTGGTCGACACCCACTATCTGGCAAGCGAGCCTGGCACCCATACAAAGAGATCGCGGGGGGCCCCCAGCAGTTAGACCCCCACGATCTTAAACTTATCCCCTATCCTTAGGATAAGGGATACGTTTTTCACCACTGGACTACCCCTTTAACCATGCCATACTCTTTACTCCTGAATATAACCCTGCCAGAAACTGTGCCCTCTGCCACACACTGTGCCCATAATAATAATAATAATACTGCCACACACTGTTTTTTTATTTATTTCGGTTGAATCCCACCCCTGCACTGTCCTACATCTCCAGACCATTCTGTCCCTGCCCCCCTTGCCCAGACCCCTTTGTCTGCCTCCTCCTCTAGACCCCTCTGTTCTCCTCCTCCAGACCTCTTTGTTCTCCTCCTGCAGATTCCTCTGCCCCCACCTCCTCCGGACCCCTCTGTCCGCCACCTCCAGACTCCTCTGTCTGCTTCATCCAAACCCCCTTAGTCTTTCCCCCGGCTCCTCTTTCCTCCTCCAGATTCCTCTGTCCTCCTCCTCCAGATGATGCATGATAGATGTGTTTATGGCTGGTGTATGTATGACAGACAGTCATACACAAATACATACGCACACCTATCATACAAACATATATCATTGCGTACACACATCATACATACATCTATCCTACATTCATACTTGCATACATCTATCATACAAACTTGCATACATCTTACATGCATACATACATCTATCATGCATGCACACATCTACCATACATGCATGAATACATCTATCATGCATATACACATCTATCATACATACTTACATGCATCTATTATACATACAAACATATCATACAAACATCTATGATACATATATACATGCATGCATACATCTATTATACATACACACACATCTATCATACATGCATACATACATCTGTCATGCATACATCTATAATACATACCCACATGACACCTCTATCATGCCATCACCTGGAGATCACCACCACTCATCAGGGTCTGGGGATCAGGTCGGAGAGATCGCTGAATACGCTGGCCATCACTCCTTGCCCTCACTTGGCGCTGGTGTGATTTGTCCAGGACGCAATAAATTTTATTACACCGACAGTTGCAGGCTAGGAGCAGGCATGCGTGCCTGCTCAGGGAACTTCTGCTCCCAACAGCCTCGGCAGCTGCCCGATCTCGTGGGACTTTGGGTCTGGTGTAAGCCACTGCTGTCTTAAAGCAGCGGCGTTAATATTTTAGAAAAAATTTAAGAAAAAAAAAGAAAAACTCCGACCTGAGACCTGGGGCTATAGCCTGTTAACCCCCCCCCAGCAACACCCCTGTTGGTTGAACATAAAATAAATAATATAAAATATACAAATGTAAAATGAAAAAATGAATATATAATCACCATAGAAAATGGTATCCTGACACCATAAATTAGTCAATATATGTCCATACAGTAATCATAGAGTATTTTTGCGCTGGAACCCCCATATTTGGGTACCACTGTGTGAGGAAGAGCGAGCTTATAATACTATCTCCAGCACGAGGACCCTGATACAAAGTATCGCATTGGCTCTCCGCAAGCACTTACACCCTCTCTGCCGCCTGATCTCAGCTCCCAATATTGGGCCGGACGCAGATCCGTGCCAGTCAGCCGGCATCTCAGTGCAACTAAGCCACGAGCGGAGAAATGTCCCTTACCGTCCTAAGGGCCCATCCAGAGGACTTGTGACTGCAGGTAATATTCATCATTGTGGCCGGGTACAATCCCGTGCCAACCTACACAGAAGCATTGTCTGACATTCACGCAGACGGGTTTTTACCATAAGGACACAGACGGACTTTGGTGTCAGGATACCAATTCATTTGGTGATTATATATCCATTTTTTATTTTTATTTTATATTTTTATATATCATACTTATTTTTATAGTTCACTCCCTGTATGTTATAAGTCTGCGACAAGGGCCCTGTTCAGACTTTAGTGTAATATATCTTTTTAATAATTAGCATACAATAAAATTATTTATTTTATGTACAACCAATGATATCTCTAGTCTTCAATCAATTCTATACCTTGAGGTCTGTTTCTATATATATATATATATATATATATATATATAAATACCATATTAATCGGCGTATAACATGCACTGGCGTACAACACGCACCCCCATTTTAACACAGAAATTTAAGTAAAAAAATAAAATGTAAAATAAATGACCTGGACTAAATGCCACATCATCCACCCAAACTTCGTTTTCTTCCACACATCAGTTTGGTCCCGTCCCCTCCAGTGCCACATCATTCCTTCCCTTTTATCAGTCCCTGTGCCACATTTACCCCTCTCATCGCCACCCCCCATGTCTCATCATTTCCCCCTGTCATAGACCACCATTAACCATACAGACATTAAGCATTTAGTGCCTCCCCCCACTATCATTTCCCCCTGTCTCATCATCACCCACCCTGTCTCATCATGTCCCCCATCATTCCCCCCCCTCATCATTTCCCCCCTGTCTCATCATGCCCCCACCCTGTCTCATCATGTCCCCCCCATCATTCCCCTGTCATCATCCCCCCACCCTGTCTGATCATGCCCCCCATCATTCCCCCTCTCATCATTTCCCCGTCTCATCATCCCCC